>NW_024705468.1:0-42231 GCF_018977255.1 Callorhinchus milii | reverse complement strand
TGTACTTAACCCCTTGTGTGCGACCCACCCTCTTGTGCTCACACCACCTATGCTCACCCTCCACCATTCTCACCCCATTGTGCTCTCCCCTTGAGCTCTCACACCCTACGCTCACACCAACTGTGCGGACCCCATCCTGTGCTCACACCTCGCGCTCAGACACCCTGTGCTCATTCCCATCGTGCTCACCTACCACCCCCACTTTTGTTCACTAACCTTGTGCTCACCCTCCTGTGTTCACCACCCCACGTGCTCACTCCCCCTGTACTCAGGCCATCATGTGCTCAACCCATATCCCGTGTGCTCCAACCAACCCCTTCTGCTAAACGCTTTGCTCTATTCCCCATTTCCCAACCACTTGTTTTCTCACTCACCGATTTTTTGCCCCCGTGCTCACCCCGCTTTTTCTAACACATCCATTGCTAACCCCTGTGTTCCAACCCTGTGTTCATCTGACCAATGGGCTCACACCCATTTTGCACACACCCGCTTGTGCTCTAATCTCCTGTGCCCCCCGAGTTGCTCACTCCAACTGCGCTCACGCCACTTGTGCTCACCTTGCTTTTCTCACGTCCCCTTTGCTCACCCCAATCATTCCCCACTGTGCTTCCTTCCAGTGCTCATCGACCCATTCCTCTCACGCCTCTCTTTTCTAACACCTCACCTTCCCACTGACATCCCCAAGTGTGATCATCCCCTGTCTCACCCCCACTGTGCTCACACCCCTCGGCTCACGGCACCCCGTGCTCAGCCTCCATTGTGATGACGCCCATTGTGCACCCGCAACCTAGTGCCCACCCTCGTTGTGACCACCCGCTCTGTGCTCACCTATCTGTGGTCAACTGCCCCCGCCAACCACCATGGCTCACACTAAGTGTGCTCACCCTTCCCTGTGCTCATTCCCACCTGTGCTTCCTTCTGTGCTCACCGCCCCCTGCTCTCAGCCTCTGTTTTCTCGATCCACTATGCTCACCCTCCCACTGACTTCCCGACTTCTGATCACCCCCTGTTCTCACCCCCACTGTGCTCAGCCTCTTGTGCTCGCCCGCCTCCAGTGTCCCGAACGGCCCCTAGGCTCAGGTGCCCCTCTTCTCAGAATCCTTTGTTTTCAACCTCTCCTGAGCCTCCCTTTTGGATCAATACTTGTGATCAATCATTTCGCTCACGCCTACTGTGCTCATTCCCCTTTGCCCGTTGACCTTTGTGCTCACTTTACACTGTGCTTACCACCTTTGCGCTCAGACCGCTCCCACCACCTTGTGGTGCGCAGTCACATTTTGCTCACACACTATGCTCACCCTCCCAATTGTGTACACACCATCTATGCTCACCCGCTGTCCTCACACCCTGTGCTCAGCAATTGTGCTCACAATTCCCTGTGCAAAACCCTCTTGTGCTCAGCCCTGTACTCAAACACCTTTGGCTATCCCTCTCCCTATGTTCATCCACCCTGTACTGAACACCATCTGTTCACTCACTGTGCTCACCAACCACTCTGCTCACAAAACCTGTGCTCACCCTTGTGGTCAACCACCCTATGGTCAAACCCCATCTTTACTTAGCTTTCATGTGCTCACCCCCCATTTATCACCTCGCCTGTGCACAACCACAATGCTCACCATCCAGTTTACTGAGCCATCGCTATCCTCACCTCCTGTTTTCTCCCCCACTCTATGGTCTTCCCACGTAGGCTCACCCCCTTTCTGCTGGTCACCCTTGTGCTCACCCGAAATATGCTCACTCATTGTTCTCACACAATTCAGGTGAACCCCACTCTGCCCAATTCACCTGTTCTCAACCCCATTTTGCTGATCCCTATTTTGCTCAGCTCACCGTCAGTGCCCACCCACCTTTGTTCAACCTCTGTGCTCATATCACATGTACTCACAAACCTTGTGGTACCCCTACTGTGCTTACTCTCTCCCTGTATCCACCCAATGTGCTCATTCCCACCTGTCCGCACGTGTACATAAGCCCTGTTCTTACACTACCGTGTGCTCAAACCCACCCATCTGAACTTAGCACATCCCTCTGCTCACATATGCATAGCACAGGCACGCAGCGCTCACTCCTCATCTATAGTGGAGTCCTGTAGCTCAGTGGTTAGAGCACTTGCTTTGCAAGCGAGAGACCTAAGTTCAATTCCAGGCAGAGGGCGAAACCTTGGGCAAGTTTCCTTACTCCACACAGAGCCTAATAATAATCTCTCCAAAACCAAAACAATAATAAATTGTTCATTTTCAATCCACGACTGTTTGTGGGACATTGCTGTGCGCAATTGGCTGCCGCGTTCGCCCACAAATATACAGTCAATTCACTTTCCAGTGTGTTCTGTGAAGCGCTTTGGGAAGTCCTCCCGACGTGAAAAGCGCTATATCAAATGCAAGGATTATTATATTCACAGCCCAAGTGCTTCTCTGCCAATGCTTACCCTTCTGTGCTCAGCACACTGTGTTCATCCCACTGTTCTCACCCCACCGGGTACTTATCTGACACCTGCGCTTACGCCCTGTGCTCACGCTGCACCCTGTGATGACACGCCTTTGCTCACCCCCCCTGTGCTCACGATTCTGCTATCACATGTCCTGCGTTTGCATTCCTCACTTGCTTTGTGCTGAAGTCTGTCCCTGTGTATATCCCGCTAAACGCCTCCCCAGATCACGCCGGCATCATAGGTGTGTGGCCCGGTATAGTGAAGCCAGGGCCGCGAGGAACAATCCTCAGAGCAGACTCTCTCCCTCTACAGGGAACACCCCACGTTACAATGGGATCTGATCTTTTCCCAAAGTGAGCTCTCACGAGTGCTGACAGCGTGAATCCACAGTTCAGCTCCTTACACACAACAGTCGCGGCCTTCATACCCCACGTCAGATTGCCATTGTCATAGCCTTTGCCATACACTGTGCCCCACTGTCCATAGTGTTAAACTTCCACTCTCCCGGCACACGGGCTGCTGCCATTTACCAGCCTCACACTCACACTCTCTGCAAGATATCACACAAAGTATTAAGCGTTTCTTTCCTGTTAAACTTTCAGTCACCCAGGATAATGCAATACGTTGTAAATGTACAGAGCCTCTGACACACTGGGAGTTTTTCTGGGGGTTAGACAAAGCAACAGCAATAATAATCATTATAATCAAAGCATAAAAAAGACGCTGGGAATCTGGTACAAAAACAAAGTCACTGGGAACACTTAGCGGGTCAGGCAGCATTTATGGAGAACGGAATGTGAGTACACGCCTCGTGCTCACGACCCCTCGTCAGAACAAAGCCTTCACCATTTCTGACGTGGGGACGCAAACCAGAAATGTGGACACACTTTCCTTTCTCTATTGTTGCTCCCTGAACCGCTTAGTTGTCCCAGCGACTTCTGTTTTTTGTTTCCTGATTTTCATATTAATGGTTTCAGTGACTGCTAGCGATATACAGTCTACGATCCGAGGATCACCATGACAGAAACAGTTTACTACACCAAAACTGCACCCGTTGCAGTTACGTTTGCAAACAAAGGATAGCGTTATTACAGTTTATATTATATTATTGTGTGTCACGTCATGCTATTATATGTTATATCAGTTTATTTAGCTTTGTATTAGAATATTGTGCTTTATCTTGGATTACTATACTTGATATTTTGATTCCCAGGCAAGTTGAAACGTTAGGGAAGCTTCCTCCCGCAACACGCCTCTGTTTACCTGGCAGACAGTAGGAACCCATTAGTCAAATGTTGGATTTCTTTTCCGGGGATTACAATCCATTCAACAAGATCAATAATAATTTGTTCGCTGAATCCATGAGTGTTCGTGAGACACCATTGTGCATGATTGACTGCCCCATTTCTCCCACAAAATATTGAGCCGATTCACATTGCAGTGTAAACCTTGAAGTGCTTTTAGACGTTTCGAAGACGTGATAAGAGGCTATCAAATGCAAGGATTATTTGACTAGTTTATACTATTTTACTGTCCTTTTTATTGTTATACTTTATATTAGATTATTATAGTTTATGTAACTATAGGGCATTCCCACGAACAATTATATCCATTTCCTTTGCTCTACCTTGTTGCAGAACACACGCATTTTTTTATTTTGGGGGATAAATTCAATATTATTTTGTTAAATACATCTCATCAGCGATAGGAGTTCCTCCAAAATTCGAACATGTAATTAGTACAAGCATGCCTTTCTGTTGAGGTATACATCATATTTCCACGTCAATCGGTTATTAGCAGATACAAAGATAAAGACGCAGACATTGCAGTTTTATTAGTACATTAATAGCCCAGGTTTAAGTCAGGCTAAGTTACAACGTTTGTACACCAACTGAAGAGGTAGGCACTAAATAGGGCTACATATATATGACCAAGCAAAGCAATGACCACATTGAATAGAACATCCCTTGGGCAATGACCCACCAGGGCACAGATTCTCCAAGAGCACAACCAAGAACACACGCCCCCATTCCCTAGGCACAGACCATATGCGCCGGCAAAGCATCCCAGACACAGATTCCCCAAGATACAGATCCACGACGCACCCCCTCCTCACCGAGCACAGCCTCCCCACTCCTCAGGCACAGCACCCATCCCAACAACACCCTCCCGACCCCCCACATAAGGGTATGTCGCCGACCACACCGCGCAGCTCCTCCTCCGGGGCAAGAACGTCACTCCAGACACAGCAGCTCACAGTTCCAGCCAACTCCAGAGTAAAGCCCATCCCAAGCGTATAGACCCCACGTACGGACACATTCCCCCATTTCCCCATCCCCCACACAGGGCATAGCTACCACCGTATGGCCGCACCCTACAGTGTGTTCTGTGAAGCGCTTTGGGACGTCCTCCTGACGTGAAAAGCGCTATATCAAATGCAAGGATTATTATTATTATTATTATTATTATCTCCCGCTTAGTTCCTCCAACTTCCTCCCATGGGTCACCCGATCAAAAATCTTCATTTAAACCCAGACCTACCGCTGTCGCAATACCAAAAAAAAACAACTTGTATTGACACAGCGCCCTCACACAGTGTAAGGTCGCAGAGTGCTTCACACAGGCGGAGCGCGACACCGAATCGGGGGCACCGGGGACGTGACCGTAGGAAATTCTTCAGGCGTCACCTGATGATAGACAAATAATAATAATAATAATAATAATAATCCTTGCATTTGATATAGCGCTTTTCACGTCGGGAGGACGTCCCAAAGCGCTTCACAGAATAGACTTCAAAGAAGGTGTAGTGCCGAGAGATAGAGGAAGAATGTTCCACGGTTTCAGGATATAATTGGAGAAAACGCGGTCACCAAGGTGTAACGGAAGGAGTGAGTGTAAAGTGGAAGTTGGAATCAGACTATTAACGTGGCCTGTGGATTGTGAGTTGGTACCTCCTCCTGTTACGCAGATGGAGGTGAAGATGGAGGCATTTATTTATTCATTTATTCATTTATTCATTCATTCATTTACTTCTTTCTTTCTTCGTTTCGTTCGTTCGTTCATTCATTCGTTCATTTATTCATTTATTTATTATTTAAGAGAGGCCGAATCTCACTCTCAACGGCTAATGTTTCCATTGCAACTTTTGTCTGTGAGATTGTTTCACTAACCTGCAGATTCCACTGTCTTTAATTCCAGAAGCATCACTGCACAAGAAAAGAACAAGATTAAAGCAGGAATGTTTTAATACATTAATTCATACAAGCAGGGATCTGATCGGCTCGGTCTCTCACAGCATCAATGGTCAGTCCTTAATTACAGGGCAGCTATTTAAAGTCATCACTAATATGGGCCGCAGTGGAGAACGGGCACGAGCAGAGACACGAAAAGGAGAGAATCGACAGGGGATGGGGTTACAGTCGAGGTCTCCGGTGGGAGAGTAAGCAATATCATAGACCCTATGGGGAGATTGAGAGAGCAGGGAATGGGAGTAGATTAAAGAGCTCGATTTCGGGCGAGAGCACCAGCACAGACACGATGGAGATAGCAGATAATAAGACTTAACAAATAACTCTTTCACAGATTCATAAACAAACCATAAGGCTGAGCGGTATTTTCTGTGGAAGTATATTTTCTCTTTCTGTTTCAAGTATTGGAGAAATGCGGTATGTTGAGCGCCCAGAAAAAAAAANTGATCTCAAATACCGGTAACAGACAGAACAAACTGTTTCTCCCTTTCGGAAGGAGTGTTGCCTTTCCCAATTGTTCCTCTCCCGTTCCCCATTAACAATAACTTACATTTTGACAACTTGCAATTAACAAGCAAATTAGCAATATACACCAAATAACTTCATGCGAGAAAGCTACCTGGACATTATCATTCAAAGACTTCCATTCCCTTTCAATCTTCTCTCCAAAAAAGACAACAGCCCGTGTCCTTTCCCGATTCCTTCTCCCCCTGCCTTTCCCCTTCTTCTAATCGTCCCCTCCCACTCCCTACGCCCTACTTATCCGTGCACTCTCAACTCTTCCTCCCCCCACTCATCTCTTCCTTACTCTTCCCTCTCTCTATACTGTGCTGTTCACAAAAAACTCCCACTCCAACCACCCCTTCCTTCTCCCCCTCGATATCTTTCCTGCTCTCTCTTCTGCTCCCCCAAACTCACCCTCGCCCCATTCCGCTTCCGTCTCCCCTCCCTCTACCATTCCCCCACCTGCCCTCTCACACCCTCGCTCTCCCAATTTGTTTCCTCCTCATTCTCCCCTCGCTTTCCCCAAATACTCTCGCCTTCCCTCTCAACCCACAACCTGGCCCTCCCTCTCCGCATTTTATCCCCTCACTCTGCCTTTCAACACCTTCCTTCTACGCGCTCTCTGTCCAATTTCCACTTTCCCGTTTTTGTTCTCACTCCACTTTTCTCTTTTCCCCCAATCTCTCTTCTCCTCTCCTCTCCTCTCCTCTCTATGCTGTCTGCCACCAGTTTAATAATAATATTAATAATAATAATCCTTGCATTTGATATAGCGCTTTTCACGTCAGGAGGAAGTCCCAAAGCGCTTCACAGAACACACTGTAAAGTGAATTGACTGTATATTTGTGGGCGAACGCGGCAGCCAAGTGCGCACAGCAATGTCCCACAAACAGTCGTAGATTGAAAATGACCATTTATTATTGATTTTTTTTGGAGGGATTATTATTAGGCTCTGTGTGAAGTAAGGAAACTTGCCCAAGGTTTCGCCCTGCCTGCAATTGAACTCAGATCTCTCACTTGCAAAGCGAGTGCTCTAACCACTGAGCTACAGGACTCCATTACAGTTTCCATTCTCCTTTCTATGTTTTCTCTCCCTTCCTCTCGCTCGCCTTTCTACTCTGGCTCCCCCCTCTCTTCTCTCGCCTCTCCTCACTCAAAAACAAATAAAAATCACTTTTGAAAATGGTCACCGATGTAGGTTATACGTCCCAAGTCGCTGGACCAGAGCTGTGCATCTGGATTAAGGTTGGTGTAGGGGAGGGGGAAGAGGGTGTTCGAAATCACGGTCAAAGAGGAAGATCTTGTGAGGGTCTTGAAGCAGTCAAGCAAGTGTCGAGGCTTGGGGTGGCGGGTAGGACTGTCGAATGAAGTTACACATGGTGGAGCAAAATTTGCTGAAGTCCCCGTGGGTGGTGAAGCAGCCCGGAGCCCGCTGTACGATGATTCTCGTAGCCTGCGCTGTGAAATAGTGATGCAGACGGTTGATGTAAGGGCGGTGGGGGAAAGGCAGAGTTGGTCATTAGAAAGTTGTAGAAAGGACAGTTGAGAGTCAAACCGTACGCCTCTCACTCCGCTCATCTCTCTGTCTCTCTGGCTGTGCCGTCCCTGTGATTGGGTTAGAAACGATACTCACCGAAGATGAGAAACAATGGATCCATGTCGAGGATGAGGAAGATCTCGTGTGAAGAGCAGAGACTGGAGGCTTGTGTGTGTTTCCAATGGTGAGGGGGCTACACGGAATTGGAGAAAGTAAACACGCAGTAAATCTCAGGGGTAGCTTTCGCACGAATCACTGAGCTCTGTGATCCCCAAAGATCCAAGCTCCTGTGGCACAGACACGCCCAATGAGTGTCGAAACCCAGCTCTGACTTAGAGATGGATATTGAGCAACATTCAGAGCTGGGAACCAGAGTCTCAGATTCTGTCTCTCTCCTTGCTGGGAACAGACGGAAATCAAACGACTCTTTTACAGGAAACCTTGCAACACCGGCCTCTGTCTAATCACGTACGCAAACTGACACACACCATAGTAGGTTATTTTTAATACGGTGAGTAAAGCCCTGACAGGGAGATGAGGGCACAGATGGACAAACAGCGCGTTGAGTGTCGGGGAAAGGAGAAGTGAAATTGCTGTCACCTTGCACAATTTCTCAGCTTAATATTGTTATTCACGTCATTCCTGTTTGTCGAACATTGCTGTGCGCAAACTATATGTTTGTGTTCGTCTACAAATATACAAATATTACGTTTTACCCTAGGAAAGGTTTGGACGGAGCGATAAGGCCTGGAGTCAAATGTAACAAAATATAGATTGGAGAAACCACAGATTTACTCTCTCAGTTTAGCCTCTGTGTCGCTTCTACTCCTTCCCCTTTCAGTAGCTTACGCTTTACGTTTTCTTAATTACGTGCTGCCTTGCTTCCACGCAGCACGCAGCTGCTGATGAAAGAATAGGCCTGACTATAGTGATTGATAATCCACAACATTGCATAGATTGAAAGGTAGATGTACACGGAAGTTACCAGGATGACTGTATATAGTTATTAAGAAAGACCGTATCTTTTATTCCCAGATTGAGAGGCGGTCTCATAGAGGTGAGTAAGATGGTGAAAACATCAGCAGGACCTGATAGGAGAGATCAGTCACTGAGGTCTTTCCTAATTAATTCTACTCACGCACTCTCTCCTCATAGCCCAGTAAATATGTCTTATCCAAATATGTAACTTTGGCGGTTTCGATTGAAAGCGTTGGAACGATAGGAAACGTAGAGTATGCAGAAGGTGATTATGGGGACAGGTCTCGGAAACGCTCCAGCATCTACCCCACATGAAGTGCTTTATACAAATGCAAGTTTTTGTCGATCTAATGCGAAGGAGTCTGTTTGTTAATGATTAAATTGATGCAGCACAAAAGGAGGCAATTCATCCCACCGTGTCCGTGCCAGGTCCTTAACAGCGCTGTCCAAATAAATTCTGTTTCCCCATTCTCCACCCACAGCACGATATAGTGGGTGTCCACCAACTCTCTAATCCCAAACTCCAGCCCGCACCCCACCTCGCTTGCGTCCTAATCCCTGACTGCTCAGCGACTTGGGACGTCCTCCTGACGTGAAAGGCGCTTTACAAACGTAATTTTGTACAGTATTGTGTGGCACAAAATAATAATTGTAAGGAAGCAGAACTGGTTGGTAGAAAGCTGTAAAATAGGAAGCACAGTCTAGGCATAATGATTGACGTTCTATAACATGGCATAGATTAAAAAGTAGATGTACACGGAAGATACCAGGATGAGTGTATATAGTTATTAAGAAAAATCGTAACTTCTCTCCCCAGATTGAGAGAAGATCTCACAGAGGTGAGTAAGATGGTGAAAACGGTTTGATAATGTGGAACTGCATAAGCTGTGAAGCCAAAGGTCGGATCATTAGTAAAGAGAGCAGCACTTTGCAGTACAAAGTGTGAAACCTTTATGAAGTTTGGAAGTAAATGATGCCACATCAAGGGGAAGGAAGACAAAGCTACTGTTCATTTGATCTTTTAGGGGAGTTTAGGAGGATATCTTTTCTCACAGAGTATAGATGAACTTTGTAGCATCCTGCCACTATCTGTGGTTGAAGTGAAAATGTGAATATATTTAATTGGGAACATAGTGTATTCAGAATGGCATAGAGAGGGGTAGGAGTGGTGAATAGAGTGGCGCAGAAGAGGGAAATGAAAGGATGTAGGAGAGGGCAACAGATGTAGGAGGGAAATAAGGTGGGGGTGGGGTTTGGAGTTCGGGGTGGGATGGACCAATTGGATGGAATGGCCTGTTTCTCTGGATCATTCTATGTCATTTCATTTTCTCGGTGTACCATCATAAACGAAGTTCGGCTCTGTCTTTCAGGTTTAGGCACAGTTTTCAAATGGACATATACTACAGCTCAGATATAGATACTTAGGCGAATAGATGAGTGTTTGTGAGAAACAGTAGCTTTTAAAGTAATTGACAATTCAATTAAAGACATGTGAGATTTGTCATTTTTNCTCCAGAAAAACTTTGAGATGATGATTGACATTCCATTGTTATTCCATGTATGTATTCTCAAGAGGCATATTTGAACTATATCGCTCTTTACTGGCACAATCCTGATTAATTGTGAACCCAGCTGAACGCTGTGGTTTCGTGCTTGACATCATTGTTGAATTAAGATATATTTGCAAAAGTTTAGTAAATATAACAACATGTTTCCTCTATTGTGCTTTACGTGTTCAGGAATTTGTTTTGCTTTGAGCAATGAAGAGTTATCTTGAGTGTTCCCCAGTCCTGATGTCTTGTCGGTTTTTCAGAACATCACAGTCAGATAAAGAAGCCAGCATCCAGCCTGCAATGCCACGGGTGAGCACAGGGGAATCAAACACCTCTGCCTCACAAGTTGCAACTCAGCTGTTAACATGCAAGAGAGGAAACTGGCAGCTGCTTTGGCAAATTATTGTAATTGTGAAACCTGATGGTAAAATAATTCTTATTCAGTCCAGGAGAATTTATATGTTATTTCTAACTGGAACACTCTCTGAGACACGCTCTCATCTCTGTCAGTGTCCATTTGGCAATTGTTGTATCTCTCAACACGTCAGACCCAGAACTGCCTAGTGACACTTAAAGTAATCTATTGGGGAGTCACTGCAGATAATTTTTCCAAATTCGAAGCTCATGGTTTGATTAGGAAGGAGCAGGCTGGCTTCTGTTGTGGAGCAAAGTGTGGGAGAGGTTGCGGCTCTATCTCAGATCAAGGAAAATTGTAAGATTCAGAGGAATATACCTAAATTTTGTTCATGGATTTCAGCTAGGCCTTGGAGCTTTTGCCTTTTGAAACCCTAATGATGAAATTTTAAGTGATGGGAAGATATCCTCCTCCTGGTTGGGGCAAGGTAAGAGGGGACTTATATGTGTTGAACTGGCTCTAAGGTGATGTTATGCTCATTCTATGTGACTCCTGCCCATCCACGCAAGGTCTTTCTATGGCTGACAAGCTGCCCCTTCTGACCCATATAAGCTCTATCTCTCAGAGAGAGAGAGAGTGAGTGTGAGAGGCAGGCAAAGGGAGGGTCAGTGTGAGAGAGACAGATAAACAAAGAGAGAGAGTGGTGAGAGAGGCAGAAATAGAGGAGTGCGTGTAAGGTAGACAGAGAGAGGGTGAGAGTAAGAGATGGAGAGAGGGTGAGTATGAGAGAAACAGAAAGAGAGAATGAGAGTGTGAGAGACAGAGATAGAGACGGAGTGTGAATATGAGGGAGTGAGAAGGTGATTCTCAGTGAGAAAGAGAGGGTGAGAGGCAGAGACACAAAGAAAGGATGAGAATGTGAGAGACAGAGAGAGGGTGAGAGAGACAGACAGAAAGTGAGTGTGATAGACACAGAAAGAGGGTAAGAGTTAGAGATACAGAGGGAGGTTGAAAGAGAGAGAGAAAGAGATCGAGCTTGAGATAAACAGAGAGATGGTGAGACAGACAGAGAAAGAGAATGAGAGTGAGAGAGTCAGAGGGAGGGTGAGAGTGAGAGAGACAGATAAAGATGACAGATAGCAAGACAGAGAGTGAGTGTGAGAAAAACAGAGAGATTCGGTGAGTGTGAGAGAGACAGAGAGAGACTGAGTGATAGATAATTTGAGAGAGGGGGTGAGTGTGATAGAGACATAGTGAGGGTGAGAGACAGAGAAAGGGTGAGTGTGAGAGAGAGGCAGAGGGAAGGTCAGTGTGAGAGAAACAAAGATAGAGCGCGTGAGTGTGAAAGAGTCAGAGAGATCGAGTGTGAGAGACAGAGAAATGTTGCGTTTGAGAGAGACAGAGAGAGGATGAGTGTGAAGGGAGCGAGAGAGAGAATGGCGTCGGCAAGTAACAGGCCTCTCGCTCTCTGTAACATCACATTCACAGCCACAGCGTGCAACACAGACCCGGAAACTACAGCTACCGGCATGCTTCACGGCTCAGAGCCCTCTGGTGACGGCGCAAATCCGCGCGGTGCATCCTGGGAGCTGTAGTCAGTAAGTGACAGAAACCCAGAGACAGACACATGTGGACAGTTTGTGTCTCTATGGTTCGGTGTCTGTCTCTCTCACTGACTGAGCTGGGAATGAGGGGCATGTCTTGACTCTCTGATATTGATCTGCAGTGTTTGTACCTGTGTAAGAGGAGGATGGATTCAAGGGGCAGCTCACTCACAGTTTCTCTCTGTGTCTCTCACACACGCGGTTTCACTGTCTGAAACATGCAGTCTCTCTCAGACTCTCTGTGGCTCACACAATGTTTCTCTCACTCAAACGTACACACACAGGTTTTCTCTCTCACACCCACACAATCTCTCACTGTTTCTCTCACACACAGTCTGTCTCTCTCTCTATGTCCCACGCATACACACAGTCTCTGTTTTTCTCTCAAAAACACGGTCTGTGTCTCACACACCCGCAGTCTCTTTGTAGCTCTCACACACCCGCTCTCACACACACAGTCCTTCTAAGTCTCTCACCCACAGTCTTTGTCAGACTACAGACATTCTCTCTCTCTCTCACGCACAGTCTCTCTCTGTTTCTCTCCCACACTGTCTCTGCCTCTCTTACACATACAGATTCTCATTCTCTCACTAACAATCTTTCTATCTCTCCCACACAGTCACTGTCTAACTCTCACACACACAGCCTCTGTTTGTCGCTCAAAGACAGGCAGTCACTCTCTGTCTCTCACACACACAGTCTCTCTCTCTCTCTATCGAACTCACACATATGTAGTCTCTCTCTCACAGAGGCACACAGTTTCTATCTGTCTCTCGCATAAACAATCTCTCTATTTGTCTCTCTCACACACACACTCACTGTTTCTCTATCACGCACAATCTCTCTCCGTATCAAACACACAGATTATTTATGTCACACACACACAGTCTCTCTCACAACCACAGTCTCTCCCTGTCTCTCACCCACATTCTCTACACACACTCCCTCTCACACACTGACAGACTGTCTCTCTGTCTCTCTCATAAACACCATCTCGGTTTATCTCTCGCACACATTCTCTCCCTCTTAAATGTATTCTCTGTATAATTGGCCTTGTCTCTGTATAAAAGGCCTTATGTCTGTATAACAGCACTGGTCTCTGTATAGCAGGCCTGGCCTCTGTAAAACTGGCCTGGGCTCTGCATAACGGGCCTCGTCTCTGTAGTACAGTGCTGGTCTCTGCATAAGGCTGAAGATGGCTGTAAATGCTCAGTCCTTGAACACATTCAAAACTAGGACTGATATGTTTTTATGGGATTGAGAGATTAAAGGATATGCGGATAAGATGGGCAGGTGGAGTTAGGTTACAAGATTAGGCATGATTTTATTGAAAGGCTGGGCAGAATTCAAGGGACGGGTAACCTACTCCTGCTTCTAATTCCTATGTTCCTGTAACCGGCCTGTTCTCTGGCACACAGCTTGCATTCTGTCTAACAGCCTAGTCTCTGTGTAACATGCCTGATCTCTGTATAACAGGCCTTGCCTATGTATAACAGTCCGGGTCTCGATATAATTGCAAGCTCTATGTATAACTGGTCCATTCTGTGTATAAAGGGCCTGGTCTCTGTATAACAGGCATAGATAATATCCGTATATTTGGCTTGATATCTGCATAAAAGCCTGGTTTCTGTTTAGCAATCCTGGTCTCTGTATAATAGACTCTTTTCTGAATAACAGGCCTGGTATAGCATGCCTCGTGTATCTATGTCAGGTCTCGTTTCTGTATAAGAGCCTTGTCTTCTTATAACAGCCTAGTTTCTGTATAGCAGACCTTGTCTGTATGTTTAGCAGGTCTTTACTATGTATAAAACGCCTGGTCTCTGTAATACATCCATTAAAATTGAAGAGATTAGACATGCTGATATGAGGTAAAGAATGTGGAAATGTGTATATCAACATATATTCCAGGTTGGTTTTTCTTTCAAGGCACCTCTACAATTTGGGAGAAAAGCTAAAGTGTAGGACCTCAAATATGGTTATCTCTGGATTACTCCAAGTGCCACATGCAGTGTCAAAACAGCAGCATCAAACACGTGAATGCGTGGTTGGATAAATGGTGCAGAAACGAGGGCTTCATGTTCTTGGAACAAACTCTGGGGCAGATGGCACGCGCACAAGGTTATGGGTAACACCTGAACGGGGTACTGACCAATATCCTCGCAGGGAGATTACCTTGTGCTATGGGAAATTTTTAAAAATAATTTCGAGGGGAGAAGTGTAGGAGAATGTTTCATGATCGAGGAGCTACAAGTTGCACAAAGCACTAGGAGAGACGTATAGCAATTGTATTAAGGAATATTGCAGGAGAGGACTGATTAGAACGGGTGGGAAACGCAGAGCAGAATCAATCTATCTTTTCGTGCATGTGTGTCAAAGACGATCGTGTGAAAAATAAGATTGGTGCGATGCCGGATCAAGCTGCCACACACGGTTATGTTGTACTGACAATGACGGACACTTGGATCAAACAAGGGCAGGAATGTGAGTTGAATACTCCTGGCGAAAAGGTATTCAGGGGGAATGGGGAAGAAAACAAAGTTTGGTGGGTGGTAGCATAGACTAAGTTAAAAGTTACAGCTCCGGAAAGGGATCAACGTGCTTGAGAGTTCAAAAACAGAATCTATTTGGTTAGAAATACAAAGCAGAATAGAAGCTGTTGCTGTATTAGGTGTATGTTACAGACAACCAAATAGTGGAAAGGAGACGAGCAAATCTGCAAACTGGTTTCAGAAAAATGCAAAAGGTATAGAGCAGTGTTAATAGATTATCCCAATATAGACTGGCAAAGTAACATTGTAAAGTGCAAGCAAGGGTTAGGATTCCTGAAATGTGTGCAACATAACTTTCTGGATCCATATATTTCCAGCCCAAAGAGGAATAAAGCAGTGCTTGATCTAGTTCTGGGAAATGAGGGAGGCATGTGGAGCAGGATTCAACAGGAGAGCATCTGGACAGCGATGATCACAACATCATTTGTTTTATTCTACTTACGGAAATGGATAAGGAACAATCGAAGTTGAAGATATTCAACTGCAAGAGAGCTCATTTCAGTGATTTAACAAGGAACCTAGCCAAGGTGGATTAGATTTAAAGATTGACAGCTAAAACAGCAAACCAGCAATGGGAAGCCTTTAAGAAGGAGATTGTTTGGGGACAGAACAAACACATTCTCAAAAAGGGGAAACGTGGGGCTTCCAAACCTTCTTGAATGAATAAGGACTATGGTATTGAAATAAAACAGAAAAGTAGGCGGCTGATTAAACTCAGTTCCAAAATACAGAAGGTAATCAAATAGAATACGGAAAGTACCGAGGAGAATTAAAAAAGGAAATAAGAGGATCAAACAGATTTTATGAGAAAAGATTAGCAGATACCATAAAAGAGAACACTTAGGTATTTCATAAGCAGGTAAGGAATAAAAGGTCAGTCAAAACTAGGGTGGGTCCAATTAGGGAACAAAGAAGAGATCTTCTTGTGGAGGCAGAGGGCATTGATGACACATTGAATGATTTATTTTCAGCTGTCTAGTAAATGAAGATAATGCAGCCAATGCCACTGGGAGGAAAGGGTACAGCAATTGAATATTATAAGAATAAATCGAGATGCTGCACTAAAATGATTGACATTGGTCAAAGTGGATACATGAGAGGGAGAGAGAGAGAGACAGAGAGAGAACCACACTGCGGAGACGCTTTGCCGTACCACATGGTGGTTAGCGTGTGTTGCTGTGCCGTACAGACTGTCACACCTACATACACACATAGGAAGGAGGGCAGATGTGTCGCCGTCAGTCGGGCGCAACACGAAAGCGTCATCACGTCATGTCCCTGGCGACAGAGAGAGACCGAGAGAGAGAATGAATAATGGCGACAGCAAAAAACAAACACACAGATCGAGAGAGAGAGAGAGAGAGAGAGAGAGAGAGGAAAGAGAGGAACATGGGGCCGGCGGTCAGTCACAGTCTATCTACGTCCCACTCTGTCCCTCTCTGTGACACAGTCCGGAAACTACTGTTCCCGTCATGCTTCACGGCTCAGAGCCCTCTGGTGACGGGGCCGAGCCGCGCGGGGCATCCTGGAAGCTGTTGTCAGTGAGTGACAGAGACACAGAGACAGACATACGTCCACACAGTCTCTGTCTCTGTGTCTGTCGCTCTCGCTGACTGAGCTGGGAATGAGGGGCATGTCCTGACTCTCTGATATTGCTTTGTAGTGTTTGTACTGATGTGATAGCAAGATTGATTCATGGGTAGCTCACACATACTCACACAGACACACTCACTCTGTTTCTCTCACACACAGCATCTCTGTGTCTCTCCCTCTCACACACATACTCTCTCTGTCTCTCACAGTCTCTCTGTTTGTCTGTATCTCGCATACTCAGTCTTTCTCTGTCTCACACACACTCTCTGTCTTTCTCTCGCACACATGGACTCTTTCTGTCTCACAAATTCATACCATCTCTTCTGCCTCTCATACACTCGCGCACACACGCGTGCGCGCGCACACACACACACACACGCACAGATACACACACACTAAAACACACGGAAGCACATACACTGTCTCTGATATCTCAGACACATACTGGGATACACACACACACACATACAAACACACACCGTCTCTCTCACATAGAGCCCTCATTGTCTCGCACATAGTGTCTGTCTCTCATACAAACAAGCACACAGTCTTTATCTGTTTCTCTCTCACTCACACACAAACAGACGCACAGTAACTGTCTCCCATACTCAGACGTTTACTGAGACACACAATCTCACATATGCACACCCAGTTAGAGACTGTGGTCCTCGCTCACTGTGCCTGTCTCTCTCCCACACACGTATGCGCAGTCTCTCTCTCTCTGTTACACACGCCCACTGACTCTGTGCCTCTGGTCATTAGAAATTACAGGCAGAGACACTCACTGGTGCACACAGAGATCTGTCTCTTCAGAAAGTATACTGTCAAGTGAATTGACTGTATATTTTGTGTGCGAATCGCGGCAGCCCATTTTTGTTATCATATTCCTTGGTACGGTTAATGCTGCTCACTTCGATTGGATACGCAATGCACTTTACGTGACACACTTTGAGCTGCTGTGATCGTATTCTATACACGAAACAGGAGAAGTGGAGAACAAAGCCAAGCAATGCATTTCTGGCTGAACTTCGATACGCTGTTATTTACATCAAAAAATAGTAAAGGGATACTTAACCATATTTTTCAGCTCCTCCTTAAACTTATTCTGTGTCACCGCATAAATACAGGTGTTTGTACATGAACTCAAAACCTGAAGCATAATACCTATCTGTTGGAAGATACATGGAGAGATGTAAATGCGGTTTGCATAACTAAAGTTTTTAATTGGTCATTTCACTGAATAGATAATAGTTTTCATCCATAACAGTACAAAACTTGCCGATAAAGTGAAGGGTATGGCGATGGATTTTCTTCGCTTTTCCATTTCTACTTCTTTCTGTTTCTCACCAATTTTAATGACACTTATTCTTCTGCGGACCCGGCTGGCTGATAAACGTGTCTGATCGTCAGAGCATTGAAAATGAAAAAAATTAAAGAATAACAACTTGATGAGTAAAAACTCGGTGAAACCATGTAAACATTCTCCATATTGGCAAAGTAAAATAGGTGGGTGTAGTAGTGCAATAAAATAGCACATTGTTTATTATCACGTGAGGAGAAAAAGAAAAGTACCAGGGTATTCACTGGACAAAGCTTAACACACTCATGATTGTTATAGCCAAATTAGCAGGTTTCACATTACAGTATGTAATTTTCATCTTCTGACAACAAATAGCCACAAAACGATCGAAGTTGAAAACGGCTATAAACCAGGTACAACGTTTTGTGACCACAGCCATCAAAACAAGTCTGAAACTGCACATGGGAGTGTAGAACAAGAAACTAATTGGAAACTAAACAATATTAATGAGGTGATATATCAGTGATAATCACCATAGAATCTGCCGCAGCAATGGATACCAGGTAGTGAGTGATGCCTTTGGAGAGACCGCAATTCCCCCGGGAAAGGATCAGAATTGCCAAAAGGTTAACTGCAAGGAAAATAAAGTGTAATGACTGACTGATTAATGCCAAAATTATCAATCTACACGCCACAAATTTGTCTTGCCAAACATTTTAACCGATAGATGCTGGCATGGTTTTGAAGCCAAGTAATGTGTGGTGTTACTGAAGAATGAATAAGTCTTATGGTTGACACACATTTTCTCACATCTGGAGTTTTTTTTCTTTGTTGTGCAGAGGCTGTGTATTTTTAAGCAAACAGGATAACCAATTTGCATTCAACGACTTCCTACAAAAAGCAATGGAATGAATGTAATTTTTTATCTACGAAATTGTTTGATAGGACCCCGAGGTAAATTTGCTTCTTTTTTAGAATTTTCTCCCGGTATTGATACAGTCCACCTGAACTGGAAATGTCGGGTCTTCGGTTTAAGGTTATAAAATTTATAATTCTTCCATTTGATACAGCGAATCATCACTTCATTACCCTTCACAGGGAATACTTCAAGTGGGGGAGAAACTGCTTTCTCTTTTCAAATATAGTGGGGCCATGAAATCTTTAACATCGCCCTGAACAAGCAGCTGGGACTTCGGTTGAAAGTTTTATCCACTGGACAGCACATGCGGCAAAGCAACACAACCACAGCAATACATTGGCGCAGCAGTTTAGACAATTTGATTCCAAGTCCCAAGGAGGTCTTTAACCAATAAACTTCTGAACTAGAGTCAAAGCGCAAGCTTTCCAAAAGGCAAACAGATAAAACATTTTATCAAACCAACTTTATTTCTAAAACTGCAGCATTCACCCAATCCTGCACTGCACGTTAAGTTGGGCAGTGAGCTCAAAGTTTCCAAAATTTTTGGAGTGCACAATCCACGCACTCTGAATCCAAACTATTACGAATTGAACAAAGCCAAATTGTTGTTAATTAATGAATACCTTTTTATCAACTTGCACAAATATTTATATCACAAAATCAAGTTATATTTTCCTACCAGGAACGCGTACCACTGCACAAATGTGGTACCAAATTGGTTGTACCTCATAAATGTTTAAGTGTTCCATATATTTTATATGTATTTTGTATGTATTTTTTAATATATATTCCATATATATTCCATAAAAGAAAGTTTTCAGATGGAGCTGAAAGGCAGCAAGCGAAATGGGGAGGCAAAGGATTTCCAGAAAGTGCGGGCAACTTCCAATGGAGGCTAGGGCAGGGCAGTGCAGGGGATATTAAACAGCTGAAAAGAGAGAATCGTATCTGTTCATAGGCCACAAATACTTTACCTAGGTCGGTTGTGGCTAAAACCGCGGAGTGCTTTAAAAGTACCTGGTAGCTATGATCACCTGGGGATGTGAAAGAGGCTCTGATCACCTGGTGGCTATGATCAACCATTTGCAACATCGAAAATCGCGCTTGTATCAAAGGCTTTCTTCAATAATGGTTGCAATCGGTTTCATCCCATTCTACAGCCTTTTCCTCCACAGTCTTTTATATTTCTGTTCAGATATATATTAAATGTTTTGATAACGAAATATGATTTTTTCGCAACAATGGTTTCATGCTGGGCATTCAACTTCATGATACCTCTCTGTTTAATAACTCCGATCATCTTTGTTTAGAATGCAGTATTTTAGCTTGAATTATTTTAAGATAGTTGGTTACCACAACTTTCCTATACCGAACTGACAAAAGTGAAAATATTTTATTGTGCTACTGCTCTTAAATATAGAACGTGAGCACTGTTCTACAACAGGTAGGGCGAAACCTTGGGAAAGTTTCCTTATTCTACACAACTAATAATAATCCCTCCAAATAAAAAAAACTATAATAAATTGGTTATTTTCCATCTATGACTGTTTGTGGGACATTGCTGTGCGCAATTGGCTGCCGCGTTCGCCCACCAATATTCAGTCAATTCACTTTACAGTGTGTTCTGTGAAGCGCTTTGGGACGTACTCCCGACGTGAAAAGCGCTATATCAAAATGCAAGGATTATTATCATTTCTAATCGAGTGATCTGTGTTAATTTATCCAGAAGAAATGAATTTTTTTTCAGATTTCCCATCAGTTAAGTTAATTTGCACAAACTCATCTATTGCAGTTTAAAGGCTGATTTTTCAACTTGAAATACAGAAACATCTGATCCGCCTGTGGCCAACCGAGTTATTGCAGGCTGGAGACTGACTTTCTTATCTGATTGTAGTGTTCTCAAAAGCCGTCAAGACAGTATTGTTGTCTGAGGTTTAAATCCCACAGAGCTTTCATCTACAGTGTTTGAGAGGCCTGCAATTATAGCACAGAAACGCTCGTGAATATTCGGTTTGCTGTTATATATTTGTTCTTTGCTGTAATATTTTTGGCGTCATTTAATATAATTCTAATTATAATAATGGTGGGTTTAGATAACTCGACGTAATGTGTTATTTGGGCCGTTCTTTACTTCAACCGCACAACCAGCTCCTGCTGCAAAGCAACAGAATTTCTGCGGTGTATTCCGTGTCGACTAAAATGTTCTTTATCTCTCTGTACGATCTGCTTATGCAGCTTCCGCTACCAGCAGTCTTCTTCTCCCAAACTCCCCTCCTAACCCCACTGCTCCAACCCGCTATCCCCCGTCTCTTTTTCCCTCTCTTTCACACACAAAAACACAGCTGATTTAAAGCAGGAAAAAATGTTATTGGCCACCATTTTTAAATGTATTAATTAGGCCGGGAATTACATCAATTTCCAAATCCAGATCCATTAGCAAAGCACCAGAAATTCCATGTTAGTGTTAATATAATGTATCGTTTTGCCTTTCGCTGTACACACACACACACTTACACGTTTTATGGCAGGAAAAAACAGCAGCTCAGATGTTATCTGACAGCAGTTTCAAATGTAACTCTTTAAACCCGAAAGATGCATCACAGAGCCTTAACAAATTACGGTTCAGAAGAAACTCATTCATACTATGTGTGATCAAATGGTAGTTACACTCATTCACATGAGATAGATCTGGTGGGCAGACATGTCGGGTATGAATACAACTCTGATGTCAGCACATTGGCCTCTGAGGATTAAATCCCACAGTGACTTGTTCCTACAGCATTTGAGAGACCTGTACTTACAGCACAGAAACGATCAGGAATGATCTGTTTGTTGTTACTTATTTCATTATTCGCTGTTACATGTATTGGGGTCATTGTTCACAATTCCAGTATTAATAATAGTGGATTTACATAACTTGATCTAATGTGTTAAATTGGCCGTTATTTACTTCGACTTCACATCAAGGTCGTGCTGTAAAGCACCAGGAGGTCTGTAGTACAGCTCGTGTCGACTAAAATAATTTTTATCTCTCTGTACGATCTGCCGCTAAGGATTCCACTACCAATCCTCCACGTCAACATCAACCTACCGCTCCCCCACCCACCAGTCCCCACATGCCCCATCCCTCTCTATCGCTCTCACTCTCTCTCACACACAAACACACACGCACACACATATTGCAAACAGAGTGGATTTAAAGCAGGAAACAAGCCGTTTGCTCAGATGTTATCGGACATCAGTTAAAAATGTAACTCTTTACTTCTCAAAGGTGTATCTTAGAGTCTTAGAAATGTATAACAAGGAAGACAGACATTTGTTGCCCGTGACTTTGGAAGTAAAACTGTTTGGTCTATTTCACCAGCCTTTCCCTGTACCACTGGAGGTTATTTCTAATTCACAAAGGAGAGACAAGATAAAAGTGAGCTTATTTCAGAGAGGGGGGAATGAAATAATATTTAAAACATTAAACTACATTCTCACTGTATCAGACATCACCGCAGCTGCACAGGAATAGAGATCAGAGCCTCAGGCTGCCACGGGTACCCAGGGTAGGGCACAGACATTGGAGCTCAGAGCCTCAAGAGGCCACGGATACCCAGGGCAGGGCACAAATATTGCAGCTCAGGGATTGTGGATTTGATGGACAATCAGGGCAGACTCAACAATGTTTGAGACTAGAGCTGTTGCAGGTTATAAACACACAGTTGTAATAACTGTTTCAGTCTGTAGATTATAGCGGTGAAACTGAGCAGCTTCTATATTGGGAGATTTTGTGTTTCAACCATTAAAAACCAGCGGATTCTTTCAACTGAACCAAGCGGCGAGACACTGAGAGCGCGTCCCAATCACTACACTTAGGTGACAGCTGGACATCGGCCAAAATCTGATGAACCAATGGTTTTTAAACCACAAAATTAAAAGGAGAGACCCAAGGAACTCTGAACAACGGTCACTGAAAGAGAAAGAGAAAAACACGAGTTGCAAAACATAAACAATAGAAAGCAAAATTGCTGGAATCATTTTGCCGACTGGACAGTACAATTTCTTTGAAGACAGGAAAACTCTGAATTAAGACAGTGCGTGAGAAATTGATTTAAACTTTCAGTTACTTAATATTTCAAGTACGTACATGTACACTTTCTATTTGCCGTACACTGACGCTTATAGATATGGTATACCATATAAAAATTGTCAAAGTGAGAGACTCTTTCTCGCTTTCTCTGGTAACAGCAACCTTAAATAAACAACAAATGATTCCACAACCATATGCTTTACACTGTCATTCCATTTATATTGCTGAAGGAAATGCTGGAGTAGTTTTGCTCACAAACACTTGAAAAATAATTGTTTGTTATTGATTAGAGTGTAAGTTTTGCTTTAATGTGAAGGCTTCAGATCGCTGCACGTTGTCTGTAATTGCTCGGTTGATGTGCAGGATGCGATTATATTCTGCAGCATCTGTGTTAATGGCCTTGATGCTTTTCTACTCTGAGCGCCGCTGTGTGTATTTGTGTTTGTCTGTCGGTTTATATCTGACTGTGTACCCTGGCGTTAAACAATGCGGCATATGTTTATATCATATGTGAGCGTGTGTGGATATACGTGTTTGTTTGAATGCGTCTGTGTGCCTGCATATGCATTTGTGTATGTATGTGAAAGCATGGTGTATTGCTAATTATAATTCAACAAACAGCAAGATTACATATGTATAGTCTATAGTGCCTTTCGCGTCGGGAGGACGTCCCAAGGCGCTCGCAGTGTACAGCATTTCAGTGTAAATATCTACTGCAATGTTTCAATCCACTGCTGATTTGGGCTGACTGGCAGCCCCCGAACTGCGGAGCCGGTTGTAGTTGTTTGGCTCTTAACTCCCCATTTAGAGAAAGAGTCTCATATTCAATAGGAAGCCGTTCAATATTTTCGGAGGCATTCTGATTTACTGGGATACCTTCAATATACTGTTTACACAGACCGTCTTGTCGGCTCATTTTATATCTCTTCATGTCGTGTAACAGATTGTCATCCAAGCAGTAAAGCAGCGAGACAATATTCTGTGGGATCTGAGCTTACGATTTTGACTGGTTTATAACAGAGAGAAGGTGGCAGAGTCACTGTTTGTGTCAGATATTTACAATGTGAATGCAGTCAGCATGACTGAAACCTTGACCTGTTCATTCATTAGAGAGAGGTCTGGGTGAGGGTGTGTTGAAGTTGAGCAGCGCTGGGCCCCGCGCTCTCTGCCGCTGGTGATCAGACACAGAGGCTGAGAAGGTTCAACAATAAACTCACAGACTCTCACTGTGTCGCTGCTCAGGCAGCCGCGCCTTACTTTAAGGGATGTTTCTCATTGTCCTTTTTATGTGTAAAATATTTCTTTATTCTTTAAGTTGTGAGCCAAAGCTTTTATTGAAAATAAAAGTCTTATTCATATGCTGAAGTTTGAGTTCATCTCGATATTGAAACCGTCATCTCTTCCCTTCCTACTCTGGTCATGGCCTTCAATGTCCTCACTCGCCACGCCAGCACATATTACTTTTCACTCAATACCCGAAAGAGGAAAGACTGATTATGAATAATCATTCAAACTTTATTTAAAACAAATCAATTTGGAGAATCAATGACTGTGCTAAGATAACTCATTTAATTTAAACTGTCTTTCTGATCATGACTCATACAAGGCATTGAAAAAGGTTTGCTTACACGAACAAGTACCTGCATTAAAATTTAAAAACATATGAATTTTCTCAGTTAAAAAAGACCAAGGTCTATCAAGTTCGCCTTCCACCATCCTGACAGACAGTTCAAATGTCTTGTGCCAAATCATATACTGGATCCCGAGATATTATTTTCCTGCAGAAACCGATATCGTTTGATCCTGATAAAAAATACGTTTTTTTCCCCACTGCCTCGCTGTGGGGCCTGTTCCATCAGTTTACTCCTGTTTCACTGAAATAATGTTGCAGTAGATTTTTCCTCTGAATTTAACCTGCATCAATTGCAGGCCGCGTCCCGTAGTTCCACTGTTCTGTACAACATAAAATAGCTTATCATGTTCTGCATGGTATCGCCATTGGCTGCCGCGTTTTGCCCCCCAAATATGCAGTCAAGTAAATTTTCAGTGCAGTGTATTCTGCGAAACGCTTCGATACGCCTCAAATACGTGATCAGCCGCTGTAACAAATGCAAGGATTATTATTATTATTACTTGCAAAGTTAATTAATGTAAATGTGTAGATTGCAAAGAATGTGGATAAAGTACTGTGTGCATCTGACGTCAAGAAAGCAAGAGAGATTTGAGATTTGATTTGAGAGAAAATGTCATCTTTAGGACACACATGGACACATATTTCATGGCACATCTCAACTCATGGGCCACATATCCGCGATTGCTCTATCAGGAAGCTCGATCAAAGAGAAAAGACGGGCAATTACATCCATATATGGTTAAATCACCCCTCATTGGTGAATCCTATCCGGCTAATGATTTATTTTGTACATATTATAAATCTATTGGTTATATGGACAGAGACATTCGTTTGTGGTGAGCTGTTGTCCGGCGCTGGAGGGTCAAGACTGTAGTGGTTGACAGCACTCGTTTTGTATCCCTCACTTCACTGTCAAACTGTCCGGTTGTGATGCTGCGTTCACTGGTCATTTGCCTCTCCATACGCTGAGATGCAAGTTAATGGTTTCTGGTATATCTTCATCATAAACACTTTGTTTGTGTTATTATTGATAAATAAGTACGGTGATTAAACTCTGTTACTCCTGACCACTGTAGACACTGATCTATAATAGAACAACAACAACATTCCATTTGTAGAGCGCCTTTCACGTCGGGAGGACGTTCCAAGGCGCTGCACTGTTGGGTCAGGACCCGAGCAAGAGGGAAATGGTCAGGGTGAGGGGAGTGAAGGAAGAGAGTGAGGAGGGGATAGAGAGTCGAGAGGGGAACTGAAGGCACGGTCAAAGAGAAATGTTTTGAGACCGGGCTTGATGGAGGAAAGAGAGGAGGCAAGGCGAAGGCACTGGGGGATAAAGTTCCAGAGCCTCGGGGCTTAGAGGCTGAAGGCCACCGATGGTAGGGCGGTTGGAGCGGGGATGTGGAGCAGACCGGTGCCAGAGGAACGGAGGGTACGGGCAGGTAGTTAGGGGGATATTAGGTCGGAGATGTAGGAGGGAGCAAGGCCGTGAATGGCTTTGTAGGTGAGGATGAGGATCTTGAACTCCATCCTCTGGGGGATGGGGAGCTAATGGAGGCGAGCGAGGGTGGGAGTTATGTGGACCCGAAGTCTGATGCGGGACAGTACAACAACAACAACAACAACAAGATTCCATTGATAAAGCGCCTTTCACGTCAGGAGGACGTCCCAAGGCGCTGCACAGTTGGGTCATGACCCGAGCAGGGGGGAAATGGTCAGAGTGAGGGAAGGGAGGGAGCAAGGAGGGGGGAAATGGTCAGGGTGAGGGGAGGGAAGGGAGGGAGCGAGGAGGGGGAAGAGCGTCGAGAGGGGAGCTGAAGGCACGGTCAAAGAGAAAGGTTTTGAGACCGGCCTTGAAGGAGGAAAGGGAGGAAGCAAGGCGAAGGCACTGGGGGATGGAGTTCCAGAGCCTGGGGGCTGAGAGGCTGAAGGCTCGACCACCGATGGTAGGGCGGTTGGGGCGGGGGACGTGGAGTAGACCAGAGCCAGAGGAACGGAGGGTACGGGCAGGTAGGTAAAGGGATAGTAGGTTGGAGAGGTAGGAGGGAGCAAGGCCGTGAATGGCCTTGTAGGTGAGGATGAGGATCTTGAAATCAATCCTCTGGGGGATGGGGAGCCAGTGGAGGCGAGCGAGGGTGGATGTGGTGTGGTCGCGGTGTCTGGTGCGGGACAGTACACGAGCTGCAGAGTTCTGAATGACCTGCAGTGTGGAGGGAGGTGGCGGGAAGGCCGGCGAGGAGAGAGTTCCCATAGTCCAGCCTTGAGGTGACAAAGGCGTGGACCAGAGTTTCAGCAGCGTGAGGGGTGAGGTGGTGCCGTAGTCTGGGATGTTCCGCAGGTGATGGAAGGCGGTGCCAGTTGTGGTGCGGATGTGAGGCAGAAAGGACAGCTCAGGGTCGAACAAAACGCCGAGGTTCCTGACTGGCTTTGAGAGGTGGAGAGTGCAGCCTTGGATGCTGATGGTGTCAGCGCCTGAGGTGCGGAGGCGCTGACGTGAGCCAATCAGGAGGGCCTCGGTTTTTCGCACGTTGACCTGAAGAAAGTTGTCTCTCATCCAGGACTCGATGTCGGACAGGCAGGCTGTCAGGACATCGGTGGTCGTGGAGTTGAGAGTAGAGGAGGAAAGGTAGAGTTGGGTGTCATCCGCATACATGTGAAAGTTAACTCCATGTCTGCGGATGATGTCACCAAGGGGGAGCATATAGAGGGTGAAGAGGAGGGGACCAAGGACAGAGCCCTGAGGGACACCACGTGAGACAGTACGGGGGNTGGAGGAGAAGCCATTCGTCGAGACAAAGTGAAGACGGTGAGAAAGGTACGACCTAAACCATTCAAGGACAGTGCCTTGAATGTTGAGGTGGGTGGACAAGCGGTGGAGTAGGATAGCGTGGTCGACCGTATCGAATGATGCCGTTAGGTCGAGGAGGACGAGGAGACAGAGGGAGCCCTGGTCACAGATGGTCAGGATATCATTGGTGACCTTGACCAGGGCAGTTTCTGTGCTATGGGCAGCACGGAAACCTGACTGAAGGGGTTCGAAAAGGGGTTAAATGTTTGAGCAGTTGTTACAGGGAGATACACGTGTATCAGCTTTAGACTTTCTCTATTTTAAAACTATACCTAAACCTGCTCCAGGAGAACAGGTTGATATAAGTTGATATACCGACAAATTATGGCAAAGAATGATCTAGAGAAACAGGTCATTCCACCAAACGCGTCCATCCATCCACACCAATTACACCCATTCATTCCCCTCATTAGACTTGTATTCCCCACTTCGACACACCTGTGTTGCACTTTCCTTCAATACTTCATTCACGTCTCCTGTACCGCTCTATTTAGTGCAGTTTCTGAGAATCAGCTTCACACAAGCCGATCTTTTATGGATCTCTGTGTGACGCTGAGGCAAATAATAGCTTTAAAGTATTTCATGAGATTTTCTGGTTCTGTTTGGCACATGAAAAAAGTAAAAGTGCAATAAATTCTGGGTCACCACAATGAGAAAGAGAGTAAATGTGATCTCTGCAGAGAGGGAGAGAAAGTGGGTTGAATAGGTTGCTAGAAAAGTTGATTGAGAAAATGATACTTAGATGCATTTAAAGAGCAAATTGATTCTTTGCTGTGAAAATGGCTGAATGTATATTCTGGATCTATCAGATCACATGGGCCAAAGAGTCTTCATGGAAAATATTGCAATTGCATCTATGATTTCAGTTACCAAAAACGTTACCAAAAATTTAACGATTCTACAATTCGTTAAAACAAAAGAGCCAAACCGATAGTCGTTAATCATTCGGCAAAGCTGTAACCAAACTGTTCATACTTTTGGGATACACCGATCTCGAGGATTCGAAAGAATGGCTCAAGAACACTTAATAAAAATATAAAGGTATATTATTCACAAACATTTTATATAGCAAAAGAGGTAAATATTCATGCTACCAGGTCTATGTAGTTTGTGGGCTGATTTCAGTTTTTCGTGTCTGGATCTCAGGCTCAAGCTTTTGCAATATTCGCGTTCTTTCTTTTCCTCTCCCTCTGCTTCCACACACCTCTCCGTCCGGTGTAACCCCAATTATAGCAACTACCCCTCTGACCTTCACTACAGCCAGATATGATTATGGCCTTTAGAATTTAGTCTTCATTTGTCCTGCCTAACCTTATCGATGAAGTTTCTCCCTTTAGCTATCTGTAATAGCGACAGGCTTCATCGCGTCTCAGAACTGTATTTGAGAATGTTGCTAACTTACAAGAAAAAGCTTTCAGACACACATTTCGTTGTGCTGGTCCCATGCCCAAGATTTTTCCCTTATCCCTCCAAAATCAATGGAATTCGTTCCGCGGTCACTTCCCCTCCAACATCCACCCACCTCCCACCCCTTCCCTCCCACACGCAGACTCCTACCCATCCTCCCCTACACACTTTCGAACCTATTTTCCCACCCTCTGTCACCAAACTCATCCTATTCCTGAAACCCACCACCTGCTCAATTGACCCCATGCCCACTCCTTATCTCCCAGCTCCACCTCCTTGCCCCACGTATCACAGACATCGTCAACCTGTCCCTCTCCTCTGGCTCTATTCCCATTCCATCAAAAACGGCCACCATCACTCCACCTTAAAAAAGCCCTCCCTTGATGCGTCGCAGCTATGAAGCTACCGGCCCATCTCCAACCTCCCCTTCCTGTCCAAAGTCCTTGAACGAGTTGTCACCTCCCAGCTGCCATCTTTCCTCTCCAACCATTCACTATTCGAACCCCTACATTCGGATTTCCGTGCAGCCCATAGCTCAGAAACTGCCCTGGTCAAGGTCACCAATGACATCCTGATCATCTGTGACCAGGGGTCCCTCTGCCTACTCATCCTCCTCGACCTATCGGCAGCATTCGATACGGTCGACCATGCTATCCTCCTCCTCCGCTTGTCCTCCCACCTAAACCTTCAAGGCCCTGTCCTTGTGTGGTTAAGGTCGTACCTCTCCCACCGACTTCATTTTGTCTCCACAAATGTTTTTTCCTCCGGCCCCAGCACTGTCTCGTGCAGCGTCCCTCAAGGCTCTTCGTCGGTCCCCTCCTCTTCACCCTCGATATGCTCCACCTTGGTGGCATCATCCGCGGACATGCGGTTAACTTCCACAAGAGTGCGGATGACACCCAACTCTACCCTTCCTCCTCTACCCTCAACTCCACGACCAGCGGTGTCCTGACAGCCTGCATGTCCGACATCGAGTCCTGGACGAGAGATAACTTTCTCCAGCTCAACGTGCGCTAAACTGAGGCCCTCCTGATTGGCTCGCTTCAGCGCCTTCGCACCACAGGCGCTGACAACATCAGCATCCAAGGCTGCACTCTCAACCTCTAAAAAGTTAGTCAGGAACATCTGGCTTCTGTACGACCCTGAGCTGTCCTTTCTCCCTCATATCCGCGCCACAACTGGCACCGCCTTCCATCAACTCCGGAATGTGGCCAGACTGCGGCACTACCTCACCCTTCACGCTGCTGAAACACTGGTCCACGCCTTTATCACCTCAAGGCTGGACTATGGGAACTCTCTCCTCGCCGGCCTTCCCGCCACCTCCCTCCACACTGCAGGTCATTCAGAACTCTGCAGCTCGTGTACTGTCCCGCACCAGGCTTCGAGACCACATCACTCCCACCCTCGCTCGCCTCCACTGCCTATTCATCCCCCAGAGGATCGAATTCAAGATCCTCACCCTCTCCTTCCAAGGCCATTCTTGGCCTTGCTCCCTCCTACCTCTCCGACCTACTATCCCCCTACATACCTGCACGTACCCTCCGTTCCTCTGGCTCCGGTCTGCTCCACATCCCCCGCCCCAACCGCCCTACCAACGGTGGCCGGGCCTTCAGCCTCGCAGCCGCGAGGCTCTGCAACTCCAAACCCCAGTGCCTTCGCCTGGCTTCCTCCCTTTCCTCCTTCAAGGTCGGTCTCAAGACCTTTCTCTTTGACCGTGCCTTCAGCTCCCCTCTCGACTCTCCACCCCCTCCTCGCTCCCCCCCATCCCTCCCCTCACGCTGACCATTTACGCCTTGCTCGGGTCCTGACCCAACTGTGCAGCGCCTTGGGACGTGCTACCGACGTAAAAGGCTCTCAATAAATGGAATCTTGTCGTTGGTGTTGTTGTTATCTGCAGATGGTCCTTACCTCATCGTCAGAACAAATTGTTGTGCCTGCGTCTCCGAGCGCCTGGAACCGACAGCCAAAGTATTCTTTTAACATTTCAAACGCCTGTTTTATAACTGCTATCGGTTGCTGAAATTTCTACATATTCCACTCTCTGTAACAATACAATAAATAGACAAAAATGAGAATGATTTTGATCATCGCATTTCACATTAATTACCATCATTTGCGCTACGATTATTTACCAAATTCCTCTCGTGCAGTTTAACAGCTGAACTTGCGATGTGAAAGCCACTGTACAAAAGTAATTTATATGACATTGTATCAAAATTGCAGCTTCAAAGTCAGAAATATGTGCTCGCCTTGTGGTCACCCGAGGTACTTCATATTGGAGACGACCGTCTGCCCCAGATTTTAATGTTCACAAAATGCGACAAGACTTTCGGGATGGGGAACTTTCAAGTTAACTTCGTGTTATTCAAAGCAACGCAAAGTCCTGGAGAGATATAGCATAAAGGTGCACACATGTTGCTTTGTTCATCACGATTTTGCAAATACAAATTTAATTCAACAATGATAACATGTGCGATATCATAAGCCTTGAGAGCGGCTGATAATTAATCCGAACAATCCCAGTGAGGAGAGATACAGGTCAAGTATGCCTATTGAGAACTATTGTACACATTGACATTGGAATGCCTATCATTAGCTCAAAGATTCTTCTGGAGAAAAAATGACTAATGTCACATTTCATTAATTCATAAAGTTACTGTTTCTCAAGAGCATTTATCTGCTCTCCTGTTTATCTACTTCTCAGTGGTAGACTTTCTTCATTGGAATCTGTACATAAACGTGAAAGACATAGCTGAACTTTCTCTATATTTGTTCCACGAATAAATCACATGGCATAGAATGATCCAGATGAATATGTCAGTCCGCCAAGTTCCCCTTTAAAAACACTGACATGTTTCCGTCAACCTCCGACTGTGGCAACAAATTCCACAGTCCCTCACACTCTTTGAGAAAAGATAACACCCCAATCATCCTAACAAATCAATATCATTGTCTTCCTAATCTTTGATACAGCATTACCCACATCAAGACTCCTTGAAGGATTCCACTGTCTACACTGCAGCAAGGTGCAGCTCTCTGTATTAGTGACCCGAATTTGAATTCCCAGGTGATTATCTTCCAGCTTAAAAAATCGATTCCACAATTGTATCGACCTCTCAAGCTTGGGAGAAAATTTCCAATCTTTCGTGATAACTGTATCCAGTTATCCTGGTAATTTCCTTGTAAATCTACACTGTCATCTCTACAATGCTGTAGATCGTCAACTTTTATTCCTGGTCTGTGTTTCCTATTTTACTTAAATGTGTGTAACGTGTGGTGACGATATATTTGTTGACCGACAAAAAGACACATAAATTGCACATTCCGCGCTCTTTGTCTAACTAAGATGTCAGCTCTCTATCAAGCTTACTCACCACATTAAAATAACTTACTGCAGTTTCTGGGAATCAGCTTCACACTGGCTGATTGTGTGTGAGGGTGAGGCAAATGCTGCAACAATTTCTATAAAAGGACACTCCAAGCCGTGCTCGTTCCGCCTGGTCTCTGCAGAGAGAGAGAGAGAGAGAGAGAGAGAGAAAGAGAGAGAGAGTGATTGAGAGAGATTGAAAGTTCGAATCTCTGCTCCCCAGCTCAGAATATCGCTCAATATCCATCATTGAGTCTCAGTTCCTGCTCTACTCTGCGTGTGTGTGTGTGTGTGTGTGTTTGTGTCTATGTGTGAAAGCTCAGGTTGTCTGTGTGCATGTGTAACAGTTGTGTGACTGTTTCTCAGTGTGCGTGTTTTACACCAGCTCTTTGAGTCTGTGTCACAGGGAAGTGTTTGTTTTGGATATCACAGCGATCAGTGATCCTGGAAAAAAGCTGTTCCTGAAAATTTACTCCGTGTTCTTCATTCTAAGTCTGCAGAGACCCCTCCATTTCTGACATAAACACAAGAATCCAGGCGCTGCTATTCACACGAGCTCCTCCTCATCGTCGTCATGGTGCCATTGCTTCTGATCTTCGGTAAGTCCATATTCTAACCCAGGCGTCTTTCTTGACCTTCTGCTGTCCTTTCTACAACTCATTCATGCTAGGTCATCACCGCATGCTGCCAGAAAACCTCATATATGGTTTCAAAAAATCCCGAACTGCACATGCAAACGTAATGCTTCTCGGCCTTCCAACTACTCCCTCTATCGGCTGCATATCACCGAGAACTATACAGCCCGTGTCATCTCCTCCACTGATGACCGTTTTTGGTGTCGAACTTGATTGCCTGTAGTTAAGGAACGATTGTGTGAGAGACGGGCAGAACAGCTCCCTGTTTGGCTGAATAATTGTGTAAGTAATTCCTGCTTTGCCTTTTCTTTCCCTTGTACAGTGATATTTCTGGATAGAAAAACTGTGGAATCTGCAGGTAATTGACACAATCTAACAACCATAAATTGCTGTGGGAACATTAGCACTCCTCCTCTATCCCGACACTTTTCCCCTTCTTTGTCCATATCCAGTTGGCACCTGAAAACCTTCCTAATCGACCATGCCTCAAGCTACTACCAGATCCCCCTGATTCGATGTCGTGCTCTGCTAATGTCAAGCGATCAGGGATGAAATCCTGTGTGAGTGGCGCTGTGTAAATGGATATTTTGTTTGTGCCTGCTGTTCTTCTGCGTTTAGAGGAGTTCTTTCATAAGCTGTGACGTAATGGGATGTTGGAAATGCTCAGGGGGACGCTTGGGGTTTGGAGAGTGAGGCCGCATCGATGACCCGATATTTGTGTCCAAGGGTGGAGCTATACACTGAGGAAAGGGATATAACCTGGGAGGTGGGCTGTACACTGGGGAGTGGGAATATAACCTGGTGTTTGTTGGACGCTGTGCCTGGGATCGTGTTGAGTGTGGCGCTCAGAACAGAGAGAGTTATACACCAACTCTGTTTGTTTGTGTGTAAACTGTGCAACTAGTACAGCCGCAAGCCTGAGCAATTAATATATTAATAGAACGACAATCGCTGTGCTTGTGTCTGTGTGTCTGCTAACAATGCAATAACCGAATGACGTACAGACATGATTTATACTTCAACAAAAATGTTCCCTTTCGCTTATATCATGGAAATACTTTCCGGATTCTCCTATCGTTGATGAGCTATATATATTTTTTAAAAAACTAACTAAGCCCAAAATAGGAAGTATACATGATATTGTGCAAAAAATGTGATCAAACGTTCATAGTTTTTCAAGTGATTGTTTTCCATAGAAAGGAGATGTACATTGTGTTCCATTATGCCGATTTTATCCGATAATTTACAGAGAGTGTGACAGTGATGCTAGTGAATGGAGGCAGCTCATGTGTCGGGAGAATGGAGGTTTACCACGATAGGCATTGGGGTACACTGGATGGCTCTGGCTCTGGTGGCTCTGGCTTGATCATTTTTCGTTGCTCATGTTTTCGCTTAACCGTAATTTGAGAGATTCTGATAAAGATTGTATCAACAATACGTCACTTTATTATTATTAAATCTGGGGTGGGTGGGGATAGTGGCGTTGGGTTTCAATTGATGGTCTTGGATCAATATTGTGGACACTGTTATCTAAGATTTTCATTGATAGTCAGCTCGTTCTAGGAGAGGGGTGTGTGGTGGGATGAGCAGGAGGGGGATGCAGTGGTGAGCACAGGCGGCTCAGCATATGGGATGAGCACAACCTGGTTAGTATAAGGGTATGAGCAAAGCATCGATGAGTACAGGGGTGAACACAACATTTGAGTTCATGGGGCTGAGCACAGGGGCTGCGAAAAGGGAGATTGTCACTTCAGGGTGGTTGAGCACAGGCGCTGAGCAGATGGAATTTTATCAATGGGGTTGAGCACATTTCGAGTGATCATAGGGAGCCCTGAGCACACGGTGGGGATGGAGGAGAGCATCTGGCGGGAACAAGTGGGTTGAGTATAATTGGGATAGGTCAGTGGGTGTGAGCACAGCGGAGCGATGAGCACAGTGAGGATGAGCAGAGGGACGCCGCTGAGCACGGGATGCGTGGTGAGCAGAGTGAGTGTGAGCACAGGGAGTTTGAGAACAGTAAGCGGTTGAGCAAAGGGATGCTGAGCACAAGGGGTGAGATTTACTCACAAAAAAGGTGAGCACATGGGAGTGTGACCACATGGGGGTGGTTGAGTACAGTGTGAGTTAGAAAAGGGGATGAACACGGGGAGGGTAGCATAGGGGTTGAGCACAGGGGATCGAGCAGAGTATGTTTAATTATTATTAAATCTGTGGGCGAAATGCGGCAGCGAATCGCACACAGTGGTGTCACACAAACATTCATTGCTTGAGTGGCTAAATCACTATTATTTGAAGGGATTATTATACCCTGAAAAGAAATCCGTCAACTGACTGCTGGGTTCCTACTGCTTGCTCGGCAATCACAAAAANGTGGAGTGAGGAACCTTCCCTAAAATTTTGCCCTGACCATGAATCTAAATCTAAATTATAATAAACTAACATAAATTGTAATAACTGAATATAAAATAAATAAATTTAAACAAAATTATAATATTCTAGTATAACAGTATAATAATTTAATATAAAGTATAATGAAATAGAGTATTATAATATAATGCACAATAACACTATCCTTTGTTTGCAAACGTAGTTGCTACAGGTACAGCTAGGAATGGAGTAAACCGTTACTCTTATTTTGCGAGCAGGGTTATGGACTGCATGTAGCCAGCAATCACTGCAACCGTTATAATGGTTACCATTGTTGTGTATTGTTTAACACCAAACATCCGTACAATGTGTCACCTGCTCTATACGTGTACATTATGCTATATTATCCTGATTGACTGGAAGTCAAACATGTAACAGACTCTTAATATCGTGTGTGATGTTTTTCAGAGGGTGTGAGGCTAGTGAATGGTGGCAGCCCGTGTGCCGAGAGAGTGGAGGTTTATCATAGAGGACAATGGGGCACTGTGAGTGGCTATATCTGGGACATGGCGGCTGCGGCTGTGGTGTGTAAGGAGTTGGTCTGTTGAGCTGCACTGTCATCACCAGGAGGCGCTCACTTTGAGAGGGGCTCAGGTCCCGTTGTGACGATTAAGGTTCAGTGCAGAGGGAGTGAGTCTGCTCTGAGGGAGTGTCATTCACAGCCCTGAGGTCGCTATTCCTGGTCACACTCCTATGATGCCGGCGTCATCTGTTCAGGTAAACAATTCATTCTCTGAGTATTTTACAGCTCTGATGTTCCGGTATACCACAGTTTGAGAAACACTGATAAGGATTGTATCATACAAGATGATAGTTTATTATTATCCAACCCGGGGGAGGTTCGGTGGTGTGGTTTAGGGCAGCGTAGTTCTCACGCCCGGATTACTGATCTGCGATGGGTGAACACAGGGGTTGAGCAAAAGGATAGGAGCAAGCAGAGTGGAGCTGAGCAGAGGGATTGAAGCAGTGGAGGGGAATTTTGAGCAAAGGGGTGTTTGAGCGCCGGGTTGTCAGAGTAGGTGTATGAGCACAGGGGGTGAGCGCAATGGATGATAATTGAGATCAGCTGGAGGGATGAGAACAGTGGGTTTGCACAGGGAGGGTGTTTGAGAAAAAGTGTTGCTAACACAGTATTGTGAGCAAACGCTGCAGAGCAGAGTGAGCCAGTGGGGCTTAGCAGAGGGAGGGTTTGAGCTCGGGGGCGCACACTGAGGTGCCCGCAAATTGCAATGTAAATCTTGGGACGACGACAGAGGTGGAGACCATTGAACAGATTGCGAGCACAGTGGGTGGTTAAAAGAAATGTGTTGAAAACCGAGGGTAAGCACAAAGAGGAATGAAACCAGGGTGTGAGTACAGGAGATGTGAGCGCAGTCAGACCAGCACAGGGGGTGAGCACATGGGGGCGCAGTGGAGAAGCACAGGGGTTATCACAAGGTGTGGAGCATATGGGTGAGCGCAGGGATATCAGCAGATGGGGGAGGGGGTTTATCTGTCACGACCACAGAAGTTTGAGCACAAAGAGAGTGTTCACGGGGGATTTATGACAGGGGGTTTGGCACAGAAACATTCGCAGAGTGGTTTGAGCAAAATGGCTGAGCACACTTGTTGAGGAGCATTGTGGTGGAGCACAAGGTGTGGGTAAGAACCGGGCGTAGCATCAGGCAGGTAAGCAGGGATGTAAGGTAAGCTTGCGTACAGTGGAAGTGAGTAATCTTCGGGTGAGCACAGCTTGCACAGTGGGCGGCGACAATTGGGGCGAGCACAGATGGCTGTGCACATATGAGGTGAGCACAAGGCGGCTGAAAGTAGGGGCGTGAGTACGGAGTGGAGTGAGCACAGGATGCGAGCAGAGGGCTTTGACCACAGCGGGGATGAGCACAGGTAGAAGACAACAGGGGGAAGCGCAATGGGTAGTGTGTGTACATGTTGATGAGCGCAGGTTTGTGGTGAGCACAGTGTGGTGAGCATAGAGATTGATTATTGGGGAGTCAGCATGGAGCTCTGAATACAGGGAATTGAGCACAGGGTTGGGGGACGGGGCTGTGCTGAACATAGGTGGCTGAGCACAGGGGGTGAGAATAGGGGGAGAGACTGACCTTTGATCAGTACACGGCGGTGAGCACATCAGGCGGAAACACAGGGCTTGAGCACCGGAAGCTAAGCAAAAGTGGCACAGGGGCAAAATTGGTGATGAGTTTAGGTGAAGCACATGTGGGATGAGCACGAGGGGGTGAGATCGGGGATTGATTACTAAGGGGGTGGCGCTAAGAGTCAGGAACAAGTGGGTGGGTGGTGGGGGGAGAGTGGTTGGGCACAGGTGTGGACACGTGAGGAAGCAACGGGGTTTACATGGGGGCTGTTAACACACGGAATTAGGGAAAGTGGGATGTGATCACACCGGCGTGAGCATAGGGCCTGAGCACAGGCGGTTGGGTGGGGAGTACAGGGTTGTTAGCACGGGGTGTTGAGCTTCGCAACGTGAATACAGGTTTGAGCACAGGCGAGAGCAAAGGGGTGAGCAAACGGTGCTCAAGGGCACAGGAGGTGAGGCATAGCTGCCCCGGGGGGTGCACATTGGGGAAGCCCAGGTTTGGAGCTCAGATGGTTTAGAATAATGGGTAAGCGTAAAAGTGGTGAGGACAGTCAGTTGATGCGCAAGATCTAATCCAGGATTGGAGCAGAGAGGGTTGAGCACAGCGCCGTGAACACAGGGGTTAGTCTGAGCACAGAGTTATGAGGGGTTGAGCACAGTGGATTGCTCTCCCTTGGTGACATCATCCGCAGACATGGGGTTAAATTCCACATGTAGGCTGATGACATCCAACTCTACCTTTCCTCTTACCCTCAACTTCACGACACCCGATGTCCTGACAGCCTGTCCGACATCGAGTCCTGGACTAGAGACAACTTTCTTCAGCTCAACGTGCGTAAAACTGAGGCATTCCTGATTGGCTCACGTCAGCGCCTCCGCACCTCAGGCGCTGACAGCATCAGCATCCACGGCTGCACTCTCCACCTCTCAAAGCCATCAGGAACCTCGGCGTTCTGTTCGACCCTGAGCGGTCCTTTCTCCCTCATATCCGCGCCACAACTGGCACGGCCTTCCATCACCTCCGGAATATCGTCAGACTACGGCACTACCTCACCCCACACGCTGCTAAAACTCTGGTCCACGCCTTTATCACCTGAAGGCGGGACTATGGGCATGCTCTCCTCGCCGTCCTTCCCGGCACCTCCCTCCACAAGCTGCAGGTCATTTAGAAATCTGCAGATCGTGTACTGTCTCGTACCAGGCTTCGGGACCACATCACTCCCACCCTCGCTCGCCTCTACTGCTCCCTATCCCCCAGATGATCGATTTCAAGATCCTCGTCGTCACCTAAAAGGCCATTCACGTCCTCGCTCCCTCCTACATCTCCGACCTGCTATCACCCTACCTACCCGACCGTACCCTCCGATCCTCTGACTCCTGTCTGCTTCACAATCCCCCTCCCCAACCGCCCTACCATCCGTGGCCGGTTCGTCAGCCACTCAGCCCCTAGGCTCTGGAACTGTATCCCCCAGTGTCTTCGCCTTGCCTCCTCCTTTCCTTCTTCAAGGCCGGTCTCAAGACCTTTCTCTTTGACCTTGCCATCAGCTCGACTCTCTACCGCGTCCTCGCTCCCTCCCATCCCTCACCCTGACCATTTCCCCCTTGCTCGGTCCTAATCCAACTAAACAGCGCCTTGGGACGTCCTCCCGACGTGAAAGCGCACTATATATGGTATCTTGTGTTTTTTGTTGTTTTTAGCGCAAAGTGGTGATTACCGTGGTGAGTTGTGCAAGGGCAGTGCGTGGGGGGAAGCGACTGTTAGTACAGGGGTGTGAGCACAGGAAATTGTGCATAGGGTGTCTGATTTTATTTGTCTGAAAGTGATAGATATGAGCAAATGGTGGTGAGCACATTGTGGTGAGCATAGTGAGCACAGCAAGGTGTGGGTAAGCGCAGTGGGGTGAACATGAATGGGGGAGTACGGAGGGGATCACGCGTGGGAGAACGGAGTTGAGCTTCAGGGTAGCAGAAGGCGGTGAGAGAGCATTACGGTGAAAAAATGGATTGATTGAGCACCGGGGTTAAAACTCAGTGGTAGGGAGGAACGGAGTTTAAAAACAACGTGGGGTGAGCCCAGTGTTGCGCAGTTATAGCGCCTTGTGCGAGGGCACAGCGGCCTCAGCAGGGGATTTCGCACAGAGGTGGAGACCAGAGTTGGAACACAGAGAATTGAGCGCAGGTCGAAGAGCACAAGAGGAGAAAGAACAGCTAGTGAGGTGAGCGCAGACGTTAAGCACAGGGGATGGGCACAGTGCGGGGTGTGAACGGTGGTACGAACGGGGCCGGTGTGAGCACAGCTATCTGAGCACAGGATGGGGTGAGTAAAGGCTCTTGAGCTTTGGGCACTAAAAACAGTGGAGCGGGTGGGGCGGAGGGGAGAGAGTTGAGCACAGTGTTAAACAAAGGCTCTGAACAAAGTATGGGTGTCTCAGAGTTGTATGAACACGGGGTAAGCAAAGTGGGGAGATAAGACTGTGGGACAAGAACAGAAATTGTGCACAAGGGGATAAGCAAATGTTGGGGGTGATCAAAGGGGTGTGAACACAATGGATGAACAAATGAGAGCCATCTTGGTTCAGGAGGAAGCACATGGTGATTGAGCAAATGGTGGAGGGGTGTGGGGTGAGCACAGAGTCTGTGGATAGGTAGGTGAGCACAGTGCGTTGAGTGCAGGGGTAAGCACTGAGCATAGAGAGTTAAGGGCATCGGTGCTTGCACACGGGATGAGCAGAGGGAAGTGAGCTTGCGAGACCAAATTTTGGGAGGAGAGGCAGGTGAGAACTAGCGGATTAAGAAAAGAGGATGAGCAATGGGAGTGAGCACATGGGCGGTAGAAGACAAAGGGGAGAGCAATGGGAGTGAACACAAGGGTGTGTGAGCACAGGAGAGAACAAAGTGGGGTGCACACGGGATCGAGAGAATGGGATTCAGCAAAACAGTTGAGTTCAGGGGTTCACAATAGGCTTCGCACAAGCGGTTAAACAAAAACCGCAGTTAAGCAGAAATACGATCACAGGGCACATATTGGGTGAGCAAAGAGGTGGGACGTGGGTGACAAAAGGTGATTGAACACAGGAAGTGGATGACAGGTTGAGTGCATAGTTGTGGGGTGCACAGAGGGGTGTGAGTAAGAGGATGAGCACAGGGTCTGATCCCAGGGAGGGGGCACAGTGGTGTGTGAGTGCAGGGAACTTGAGAACAGGATGTCAGCACCGGTGGGTGATAACAAGTATGTGAATACAGGTTTGTGAACCCAGTGCGTTAAGCAAATGGAGGGCAAACACGGGGAGGTGGGGTGGGGGGAATCGCAGGAGCGTGAGCTCAGGCATGGGAGCACATGAAAGGTGGTAGAGGAGAATGGAATGAACACAGTCGCGTAAGATCACGGTTCGGAGCACAGGCGGGGATGTGAACATGGGGGTGAGCCCATGGTTTGAGCACGGGGTAGGTAACAATGTAGGTTCAGCAGAGGGGTGAGAGCACAGAGTGGTGAGCATTGGGGGTAAGCACAGCTGCGGTATACACGGGGAGGAGTGCACAGAGCAGGGAGCAAAGTCGGTTGTTCAGCAAAGCGGGATGAGCCCAATGCGGGTTAATCACAGAGTCCTGTGGAGTCCTGTAGCTCGTGGAGTCCTGTAGCTCAATGGTTAGAGCACTCGCTTTGCAAGTGAGAGACCTGAGTTCAATTCCAGGCAGAGGGCGAAACCTTGGGCAAGTTTCCTTACTCCACACAGAGCCTAATAATAATCCCTCCAAAACCAAAAACAATAATAAATTGGTCATTTTCAATCTACGACTGTTTGTGGGACATTGCTGAGCGCAATTGGCTGCCGCGTTCGCCCACAAATATACAGTTACTTCACTTTACAGTATATTCTGTGAAGCGCTTTGGGACGTCCTCCCGACGTGAAAAGCGCTATATCAAATGCAAGGATTATTATTATTAGAAGTGTGATTACAGGGTTCAGTGAAAAGAGGAAGGGGTAAGCACAGGGGGGAGATCCATGCGCGGTGAGCACTAGTGGGCGAGCGTAATGAGGGCAAAGGGTTGTGAGCAATGTTGGGGTGAGTACAGCTGGTTGAGCAAAGAATGTTGAGCATAGGGGTGAGAGAAAAGTGTGTTGAGACCAGTCGGAATGTGATCACGCGATGTGAAGAGTGTCTGATCACTCGGAGCAGCGAGCACGTGGGATGATCACACGGTGGGAGTGAGAATAGCGCCTGTGCTGCTCACAGGAGGTAGCAAAGCGTGGGTGTTGAGCACAGGGAGATGATCAAAGAAAGGGTTAGCAAAGGGGGTGAGCACAGGTTGGAGATGAGCAAAGTAGGGAGCACAGGGAGGGGTGAAGATTAATGGGGGAGCACAGGATGTGTCAGCACAAGCAGTAAGAATAAGGGCTGATAACAGGGACGGGTGAGAAAAGGGGGTTGACAGTGGGGCTGAGAATTGGGGTTTAAAGACAAGGAGATGAGCACAGTCGAGGAAGAGAAAAGAGGGCTGAATACAGGGGGATGAGTACAGAGGGGAACAACTGTGGGAGGGTGGTTAGACCAGTGAAAGTCGTCTTAATTGAGGGGTGCACAGGCTGGTGAGAACAGGAGGGTAATCTGAGTGCGAAAGCAGTGGAGATGTGCAAAGCAGTGAGTGATGTAGAAAGAGCACAGGATGGTGAACACAAGGGATTGTTGAGCACAGGTGGAGTGGTGAAAACTAGGGTTGAGCTTCGATTGTGAGCATTGGGGTTAGGCAGTGCGCACAATGTTTTAGCACAGAGGAAGTTTGAGCAAACAGGGATGAGAACAGATGATTGAGCGAAGGTGGTTTTGCATATGGGTCAGTGAGCAAAGAATGGGTGAGGAAGCGTTGAGAACAGATGGAGGGTTAAGCACAGGAGGAGGGCGAGAGACTAAGTACTTGGTGTTGAGAACAGGTGTGGGCATCACAGTGAGGTGACGACATGGTGGATGAGAATAGGAGGGGTGAGGAGACGGGGGCGAGCACAGTGGTGGGAGCACAGTTATGGGGCACATGTTTGGAGTCCACTTCGAGGGGCAACGAGACTGGCGGAGAGTGGGTGAGCACCAGACTCTACACAGTTAGTAGTGATGAGTGCAAGAAGGCGTGATCTCTTTTGGCTGGGCTGATAGCACAGGGGGGTGGCTCAGGAGATGG
>NW_024705467.1:12381-42245 GCF_018977255.1 Callorhinchus milii | reverse complement strand
CATCATTGCCATTGTTTCATTACCTTCATCATAATCGTCATCGCCATTGTCTTCATTACGTCATCAATAATCGTCATCGCTAATTGTCTTCATACGTCATCATAATGTCATCGCCATTGTCTTCATTACCGTTCATACGTAATCGTCATCGCCATTGTCTTCATTACCGTCATCATAATCGTCATCGCCATTGTCTTCATTACCTCATCATAATCGTCATCGCTATTGTCTTCATTACCGTCATCATAATCGTCATCGCCATTGTCTTCATTACCCTCATCATAATCGTCATCGCTATTGTCTTCATTACCGTCATCATAATCGTCATCGCCATTGTCTTCATTACCGTTCATCATAATCGTCCATCGCCATTGTCTTCTTCATTACGTCCATAATCGTCATCATTGCCATTGTCTTCATTACCGTCATCATAATCGTCATCGCCATTGTCTTCATTACCTTCATCATAATCGTCATCCATTGTCTTCATTACCGTCATCATAATCGTCATCGCCATTGTCTTCATTACCCTCATCATAATCGTCATCGCCATTGTCTTCATTACCGTTATCATAATCGTCATCGCCATTGTCTTCATTACCGTCATCATAATCGTCATCATTGCCATTGTCTTCATTACCCTCATCATAATCGTCATCGCCATTGTCTTCATTACCGTATCATAATCGTCATCGCCATTGTCTTCATTACCGTCATCATAATCGTCATCATTGCATTGTCTTCATTACCGTCATCATAATCGTCATCTGCCATTGTCTTCATTACCGTATCATAATCGTCATCGCCATTGTCTTCATTACCGTCATCATAATCGTCATCATTGCCATTGTCTTCATTACCGTCATCATAATCGTCATCGCCATTGTCTTCATTACCGTCATCATAATCGTCATCGCCATTGTCTTCATTACCGTCATCATAATCGTCATCGCCATTGTCTTCATTACCGTCATCATAATCGTCATCGCCATTGTCTTCATTACCGTCATCATAATCGTCATCGCCATTGTCTTCATTACCCATCATAATCGTCATCATCGCCATTGTCTTCATTACCGTCATCATAATCGTCATCGCCATTGTCTTCATTACCGTCATCATAATCGTCATCGCCATTGTCTTCATTACTCATCATAATCGTCATCGCCATTGTCTTCATTACCGTCATCATAATCGTCATCGCCATTGTCTTCATTACCGTCATCATAATCGTCATCATTGCCATTGTCTTCATTACCGTCATCATAATCGTCATCATTGCCATTGTCTTCATTACTGTCATCATAATCGTCATCGCCATTGTCTTCATTACCGTCATCATAATCGTCATCGCCATTGTCTTCATTACCTCATCATAATCGTCATCGCCATTGTCTTCATTACCGTCATCATAATCGTCATCGCTATTGTCTTCATTACCGTCATCATAATCGTCATCGCCATTGTCTTCATTACCGTCATCATAATCGTCATCGCCATTGTCTTCATTACCTCATCATAATCGTCATCGCTATTGTCTTCATTACCGTCATCATAATCGTCATCGCTATTGTCTTCATTACCGTCATCATAATCGTCATCGCCATTGTCTTCATTACCGTCATCATAATCGTCATCGCCATTGTCTTCATTACCGTCATCATAATCGTCATCATTGCCATTGTCTTCATTACCGTCATCATAATCGTCATCGCATTGTCTTCATTACCGTCATCATAATCGTCATCGCCATTGTCTTCATTACCGTCATCATAATCGTCATCGCCATTGTCTTCATTACCGTCATCATAATCGTCATCGCCATTGTCTTCATTACCCTCATCATAATCGTCATCGCCATTGTCTTCATTACCGTCATCATAATCGTCATCGCCATTGTCTTCATTACCGTCATCATAATCGTCATCATTGCCATTGTCTTCATTACCGTCATCATAATCGTCATCGCCATTGTCTTCATTACCGTCATCATAATCGTCATCGCCATTGTCTTCATTACCGTCATCATAATCGTCATCGCCATTGTCTTCATTACCGTCATCATAATCGTCATCGCCATTGTCTTCATTACCGTCATCATAATCGTCATCGCCATTGTCTTCATTACCGTCATCATAATCGTCATCGCTATTGTCTTCATTACCGTCATCATAATCGTCATCGTTGCATTGTCTTCATTACCGTCATCATAATCGTCATCGCCATTGTCTTCATTACCGTCATCATAATCGTCATCGCCATTGTCTTCATTACCGTCATCATAATCGTCATCATTGCCATTGTCTTCATTACCCTCATCATAATCGTCATCGCCATTGTCTTCATTACCGTCATCATAATCGTCATCGCCATTGTCTTCATTACCGTCATCATAATCGTCATCATGCCATTGTCTTCATTACCCTCATCATAATCGTCATCGCCATTGTCTTCATTACGTTATCATAATCGTCATCGCCATTGTCTTCATTACCGTCATCATAATCGTCATCATTGCCATTGTCTTCATTACCCTCATCATAATCGTCATCATGCCATTGTCTTCATTACCGTCATCATAATCGTCATCGCCATTGTCTTCATTACCGTCATCATAATCGTCATCATTGCCATTGTCTTCATTACCGTCATCATAATCGTCATCGCCATTGTCTTCATTACCGTCATCATAATCGTCATCGCCATTGTCTTCATTACCGTCATCATAATCGTCATCGCCATTGTCTTCATTACCGTCATCATAATCGTCATCGCCATTGTCTTCATTACCTTCATCATAATCGTCATCGCTATTGTCTTCATTACCCTCATCATAATCGTCATCGCCATTGTCTTCATTACCGTCATCATAATCGTCATCGCCATTGTCTTCATTACCGTCATCATAATCGTCATCGCCATTGTCTTCATTACCGTCATCATAATCGTCATCGCCATTGTCTTCATTACCGTCATCATAATCGTCATCGCCATTGTCTTCATTACCGTCATCATAATCGTCATCGCCATTGTCTTCATTACGTCATCATAATCGTCATCATTGCCATTGTCTTCATTACCGTCATCATAATCGTCATCGCCATTGTCTTCATTACCGTCATCATAATCGTCATCGCCATTGTCTTCATTACCGTCATCATAATCGTCATCTTGCCATTGTCTTCATTACCGTCATCATAATCGTCATCGCCATTGTCTTCATTACCGTCATCATAATCGTCATCATTGCCATTGTCTTCATTACCGTCATCATAATCGTCATCATTGCCATTGTCTTCATTACCGTCATCATAATCGTCATCATTGCCATTGTCTTCATTACCGTCATCATAATCGTCATCGCCATTGTCTTCATTACCGTCATCATAATCGTCATCGCCATTGTCTTCATTACCGTCATCATAATCGTCATCGCCATTGTCTTCATTACCGTCATCATAATCGTCATCGCCATTGTCTTCATTACCTCATCATAATCGTCATCGCCATTGTCTTCATTACCCTCATCATAATCGTCATCGCCATTGTCTTCATTACCGTCATCATAATCGTCATCGCCATTGTCTTCATTACCGTCATCATAATCGTCATCTCCATTGTCTTCATTACCGTCATCATAATCGTCATCGCATTGTCTTCATTACCGTCATCATAATCGTCATCGCCATTGTCTTCATTACCGTCATCATAATCGTCATCGCCATTGTCTTCATTACCGTCATCATAATCGTCATCATTGCCATTGTCTTCATTACCGTCATCATAATCGTCATCATTGCCATTGTCTTCATTACCTCATCATAATCGTCATCGCCATTGTCTTCATTACCGTCATCATAATCGTCATCGCCATTGTCTTCATTACCGTCATCATAATCGTCATCGCCATTGTCTTCATTACCGTCATAATCGTCATCGCCATTGTCTTCATTACCGTCATCATAATCGTCATCGCCATTGTCTTCATTACCGTCATCATAATCGTCATCATTGCCATTGTCTTCATTACCGTCATCATAATCGTCATCGCCATTGTCTTCATTACCGTCATCATAATCGTCATCATTGCCATTGTCTTCATTACCGTCATCATAATCGTCATCATTGCCATTGTCTTCATTACCGTCATCATAATCGTCATCATTGCCATTGTCTTCATTACCGTCATCATAATCGTCATCGCCATTGTCTTCATTACCGTCATCATAATCGTCATCATTGCCATTGTCTTCATTACCGTCATCATAATCGTCATCGCCATTGTCTTCATTACCGTCATCATAATCGTCATCGCTTGTCTTCATTACCCTCATAATAATCGTCATCGCTATTGTCTTCATTACCGTCATCATAATCGTCATCGCCATTGTCTTCATTACCGTTCATCATAATCGTCATCGCCATTGTCTTCATTACCGTCATCATAATCGTCATTGCCATTGTCTTCATTACCGTCATCATAATCGTCATCGCCATTGTCTTCATTACCGTCATCATAATCGTCATCGCCATTGTCTTCATTACCGTCATCATAATCGTCATCGCCATTGTCTTCATTACCGTCATCATAATCGTCATCGCCATTGTCTTCATTACCGTCATCATAATCGTCATCGCCATTGTCTTCATTACCGTCATCATAATCGTCATCGCCATTGTCTTCATTACCGTCATCATAATCGTCATCATTGCCATTGTCTTCATTACCGTCATCATAATCGTCATCGCCATTGTCTTCATTACCGTCATCATAATCGTCATCGCCATTGTCTTCATTACCCTCATCATAATCGTCATCATCCATTGTCTTCATTACCGTCATCATAATCGTCATCATTGCCATTGTCTTCATTACCGTCATCATAATCGTCATCGCATTGTCTTCATTACCGTCATCATAATCGTCATCGCCATTGTCTTCATTACCCTCATCATAATCGTCATCGCCATTGTCTTCATTACCGTCATCATAATCGTCATCATTGCCATTGTCTTCATTACCTCATCATAATCGTCATCGCCATTGTCTTCATTACCGTCATCATAATCGTCATCGCCATTGTCTTCATTACCTTCATCATAATCGTCATCGCCATTGTCTTCATTACCGTCATCATAATCGTCATCGCTATTGTCTTCATTACCGTCATCATAATCGTCATCGCCATTGTCTTCATTACCGTCATCATAATCGTCATCGCTATTGTCTTCATTACCGTCATCATAATCGTCATCGCCATTGTCTTCATTACCGTCATCATAATCGTCATCATTGCCATTGTCTTCATTACCGTCATCATAATCGTCATCGCCATTGTCTTCATTACCGTCATCATAATCGTCATCGCCATTGTCTTCATTACCGTCATCATAATCGTCATCGCCATTGTCTTCATTACCGTCATCATAATCGTCATCATTGCCATTGTCTTCATTACCGTCATCATAATCGTCATCGCCATTGTCTTCATTACCGTTATCATAATCGTCATCGCCATTGTCTTCATTACCGTCATCATAATCGTCATCGCCATTGTCTTCATTACCGTCATCATAATCGTCATCGCCATTGTCTTCATTACCGTCATCATAATCGTCATCGCATTGTCTTCATTACCGTCATCATAATCGTCATCATTGCCATTGTCTTCATTACCGTCATCATAATCGTCATCATTGCCATTGTCTTCATTACCGTCATCATAATCGTCATCATTGCCATTGTCTTCATTACCGTCATCATAATCGTCATCATTGCCATTGTCTTCATTACCGTCATCATAATCGTCATCATTGCCATTGTCTTCATTACCTTCATCATAATCGTCATCGCTATTGTCTTCATTACCCTCATCATAATCGTCATCGCTATTGTCTTCATTACCGTCATCATAATCGTCATCGCCATTGTCTTCATTACCGTCATCATAATCGTCATCGCCATTGTCTTCATTACGGTCATCATAATCGTCATCGCCATTGTCTTCATTACCGTCATCATAATCGTCATCGCCATTGTCTTCATTACCGTCATCATAATCGTCATCGCCATTGTCTTCATTACCGTCATCATAATCGTCATCGCCATTGTCTTCATTACCGTCATCATAATCGTCATCGCCATTGTCTTCATTACCGTCATCATAATCGTCATCGCATTGTCTTCATTACCGTCATCATAATCGTCATCATTGCCATTGTCTTCATTACCGTCATCATAATCGTCATCGCCATTGTCTTCATTACCCTCATCATAATCGTCATCGCCATTGTCTTCATTACCGTCATCATAATCGTCATCATCGCCATTGTCTTCATTACCGTCATCATAATCGTCATCGCCATTGTCTTCATTACCGTCATCATAATCGTCATCGCCATTGTCTTCATTACCGTCATCATAATCGTCATCGCCATTGTCTTCATTACCTCATCATAATCGTCATCGCCATTGTCTTCATTACGTCATCATAATCGTCATCGCCATTGTCTTCATTACCGTCATCATAATCGTCATCGCATTGTCTTCATTACCGTCATCATAATCGTCATCATTGCCATTGTCTTCATTACCGTCATCATAATCGTCATCATTGCCATTGTCTTCATTACCGTCATCATAATCGTCATCGCCATTGTCTTCATTACCGTCATCATAATCGTCATCGCCATTGTCTTCATTACCGTCATCATAATCGTCATCATTGCCATTGTCTTCATTACCGTCATCATAATCGTCATCGCCATTGTCTTCATTACCGTCATCATAATCGTCATCGCCATTGTCTTCATTACCGTCATCATAATCGTCATCGCCATTGTCTTCATTACCCTCATCATAATCGTCATCGCCATTGTCTTCATTACCGTCATCATAATCGTCATCGCCATTGTCTTCATTACCGTCATCATAATCGTCATCATTGCCATTGTCTTCATTACCGTCATAATCGTCATCGCCATTGTCTTCATTACCGTCATCATAATCGTCATCGCCATTGTCTTCATTACCGTCATCATAATCGTCATCGCCATTGTCTTCATTACCGTCATCATAATCGTCATCATTGCCATTGTCTTCATTACCGTCATCATAATCGTCATCGCCATTGTCTTCATTACCGTCATCATAATCGTCATCGCCATTGTCTTCATTACCGTCATCATAATCGTCATCGCCATTGTCTTCATTACCGTCATCATAATCGTCATTGCCATTGTCTTCATTACCGTCATCATAATCGTCATCATTGCCATTGTCTTCATTACCGTCATCATAATCGTCATCGCCATTGTCTTCATTACCTCATCATAATCGTCATCGCCATTGTCTTCATTACCCTCATCATAATCGTCATCGCCATTGTCTTCATTACCTCATCATAATCGTCATCGCTATTGTCTTCATTACCGTCATCATAATCTTCATCGCCATTGTCTTCATTACCATCATCATAATCGTCATCGCCATTGTCTTCATTACCGTCATCATAATCGTCATCGCCATTGTCTTCATTACCGTCATCATAATCGTCATCATTGCCATTGTCTTCATTACCGTCATCATAATCGTCATCATTGCCATTGTCTTCATTACCGTCATCATAATCGTCATCATTGCCATTGTCTTCATTACCGTCATCATAATCGTCATCGCCATTGTCTTCATTACCGTCATCATAATCGTCATCATTGCCATTGTCTTCATTACCGTCATCATAATCGTCATCGCCATTGTCTTCATTACCGTCATCATAATCGTCATCGCCATTGTCTTCATTACCGTCATCATAATCGTCATCATTGCCATTGTCTTCATTACCCTCATCATAATCGTCATCGCCATTGTCTTCATTACCGTTATCATAATCGTCATCATTGCCATTGTCTTCATTACCGTCATCATAATCGTCATCATTGCAATTGTCTTCATTACATCATCATAATCGTCATCATTGCCATTGTCTTCATTACCGTCATCATAATCGTCATCATTGCCATTGTCTTCATTACCGTCATCATAATCGTCATCATTGCCATTGTCTTCATTACCGTCATCATAATCGTCATCATTGCCATTGTCTTCATTACCGTCATCATAATCGTCATCGCTATTGTCTTCATTACCCTCAACATAATCGTCATCGCTATTGTCTTCATTACCGTCATCATAATCGTCATCGCCATTGTCTTTATTACCTTCATCATAATCGTCATCGCTATTGTCTTCATTACCCTCATCATAATCATCATCGCCATTGTCTTCATTACCGTCATCATAATCGTCATCGCCATTGTCTTCATTACCGTCATCATAATCGTCATCGCCATTGTCTTCATTACCGTCATCATAATCGTCATCATTGCCATTGTCTTCATTACCGTCATCATAATCGTCATCGCCATTGTCTTCATTACCGTCATCATAATCGTCATCGCCATTGTCTTCATTACCGTTATCATAATCGTCATCGCCATTGTCTTCATTACCGTCATCATAATCGTCATCGCCATTGTCTTCATTACCCTCGTCATAATCGTCATCGCCATTGTCTTCATTACCGTTATCATAATCGTCATCGCCATTGTCTTCATTACCTAATCGTCATCATTGCCATTGTCTTCATTACTCATCATAATCGTCATCGCCATTGTCTTCATAACCGTCATCATAATCGTCATCATCTGCCATTGTCTTCATTACCGTCATCATAATCGTCATCGCATTGTCTTCATTACCGTCATCATAATCGTCATCATTGCCATTGTCTTCATTACCGTCATAATCGTCATCATTGCCATTGTCTTCATTACCGTCATCATAATCGTCATCATTGCCATTGTCTTCATTACCGTCATCATAATCGTCTCATGCATTGTCTTCATTACCGTCATCATAATCGTCATCGCCATTGTCTTTTTACCTCATCATAATCGTCATCGCCATTGTCTTCATTACCGTCATCATAATCGTCATCGCATTGTCTTCATTACCTCATCATAATCGTCATCGCTATTGTCTTCATTACCTCATCATAATTGTCATCGCCATTGTCTTCATTACCGTCATCATAATCGTCATCGCCATTGTCTTCATTACCGTCATCATAATCGTCATCGCCATTGTCTTCATTACCGTCATCATAATCGTCATCATTGCCATTGTCTTCATTACCGTCATAATAATCGTCATCGCCATTGTCTTCATTACCGTCATCATAATCGTCATCGCCATTGTCTTCATTACCGTCATCATAATCGTCATCGCCATTGTCTTCATTACCGTCATCATAATCGTCATCATTGCCATTGTCTTCATTACCCTCGTCATAATCGTCATCGCCATTGTCTTCATTACCGTTATCATAATCGTCATCGCCATTGTCTTCATTACCGTCATCATAATCGTCATCATTGCCATTGTCTTCATTACCCTCATCATAATCGTCATCGCCATTGTCTTCATTACCGTTATCATAATCGTCATCGCCATTGTCTTCATTACCGTCATCATAATCGTCATCATTGCCAATTGTCTTCATTACGATCATCATAATCGTCATCATTGCCATTGTCTTCATTACCGTCATCATAATCGTCATCATTGCCATTGTCTTCATTACCGTCATCATAATCGTCATCATTGCCATTGTCTTCATTACCGTCATCATAATCGTCATCATTGCCATTGTCTTCATTACTGTCATCATAATCGTCATCGCTATTGTCTTCATTACCCTCATAATAATCGTCATCGCCATTGTCTTCATTACCGTCATCATAATCGTCATCGCCATTGTCTTCATTACCTTCATCATAATCGTCATCGCTATTGTCTTCATTACCCTCATCATAATCATCATCGCTATTGTCTTCATTACCGTCATCATAATCGTCATCGCCATTGTCTTCATTACCGTCATCATAATCGTCATCGCCATTGTCTTCATTACCTTCATCATAATCGTCATCGCCATTGTCTTCATTACCATCATCATAATCGTCATCGCCATTGTCTTCATTACCGTCATCATAATCGTCATCATTGCCATTGTCTTCATTACTCATCATAATCGTCATCGCCATTGTCTTCATTACCGTCATCATAATCGTCATCGCCATTGTCTTCATTACCGTCATCATAATCGTCATCGCCATTGTCTTCATTACCTTCATCATAATCGTCATCGCTATTGTCTTCATTACCCTCATCATAATCGTCATTCATCCGCTATTGTCTTCATTACCGTCATCATAATCGTCATCGCCATTGTCTTTATTACCTTCATCATAATCGTCATCGCTATTGTCTTCATTACCCTCATCATAATCGTCATCGCTATTGTCTTCATTACCGTCATCATAATCGTCATCGCCATTGTCTTCATTACCGTCATCATAATCGTCATCATTGCAATTGTCTTCATTACTGTCATCATAATCGTCATCATTGCCATTGTCTTCATTACCGTCATCATAATCGTCATCATTGCCATTGTCTTCATTACCGTCATCATAATCGTCATCATTGCCATTGTCTTCATTACCGTCATCATAATCGTCATCATTGCCATTGTCTTCATTACTGTCATCATAATCGTCATCGCCATTGTCTTCATTACCCTCATAATAATCGTCATCGCTATTGTCTTCATTACCGTCATCATAATCGTCATCGCCATTGTCTTCATTACCTTCATCATAATCGTCATCGCTATTGTCTTCATTACCGTCATCATAATCGTCATCGCCATTGTCTTCATTACCGTCATCATAATCGTCATCGCCATTGTCTTCATTACCGTCATCATAATCTTCATCGCCATTGTCTTCATTACCGTCATCATAATCGTCATCGCCATTGTCTTCATTACCGTCATCATAATCGTCATCGCCATTGTCTTCATTACCGTCATCATAATCGTCATCATTGCCATTGTCTTCATTACCGTCATCATAATCGTCATCATTGCCATTGTCTTCATTACCGTCATCATAATCGTCATCATTGCCATTGTCTTCATTACCGTCATCATAATCGTCATCGCCATTGTCTTCATTACCGTCATCATAATCGTCATCCATGCCATTGTCTTCATTACCGTCATCATAATCGTCATCGCCATTGTCTTCATTACCGTCATCATAATCGTCATCGCCATTGTCTTCATTACCGTCATCATAATCGTCATCATTGCCATTGTCTTCATTACCCTCATCATAATCGTCATCGCCATTGTCTTCATTACCGTCATCATAATCGTCATCATTGCCATTGTCTTCATTACCGTCATCATAATCGTCATCATTGCCATTGTCTTCATTACCGTCATCATAATCGTCATCATTGCCATTGTCTTCATTACCGTGATCATAATCGTCATCATTGCCATTGTCTTCATTACCGTCATCATAATCGTCATCATTGCCATTGTCTTCATTACCGTCATCATAATCGTCATCATTGCCATTGTCTTCATTACCGTCATCATAATCGTCATCGCCATTGTCTTCATTACCCTCATAATAATCGTCATCGCCATTGTCTTCATTACCGTCATCATAATCGTATCATCGCCATTGTCTTCATTACCGTCATCATAATCGTCATCATGCCATTGTCTTCATTACCGTCATCATAATCGTCATCGCCATTGTCTTCATTACCGTCATCATAATCGTCATCCTTGCCATTGTCTTCATTACCGTCATCATAATCGTCATCGCCATTGTCTTCATTACCGTCATCATAATCGTCATCATTGCCATTGTCTTCATTACCGTCATCATAATCGTCATCGCCATTGTCTTCATTACCGTCATCATAATCGTCATCGCCATTGTCTTCATTACCTTCATCATAATCGTCATCGCCATTGTCTTCATTACCGTCATCATAATCGTCATCATTGCCATTGTCTTCATTACTCCCTCGTCATCATAATCGTCATCGCCATTGTCTTCATTACCGTCATCATAATCGTCATCGCCATTGTCTTCATTACTGTCATCATAATCGTCATCATTGCCATTGTCTTCATTACCGTCATCATAATCGTCATCATTGCCATTGTCTTCATTACCGTCATCATAATCGTCATCATCGCCATTGTCTTCATTACCGTCATCATAATCGTCATCGCCATTGTCTTCATTACCCTCATCATAATCGTCATCGTCATTGTCTTCATTACCGTCATTATAATCGTCATCGCCATTGTCTTCATTACCGGCTTAATCATAATCGTCATCATTGCCATTGTCTTCATTACCGTCATCATAATCGTCTTCATTGGCATTGTCTTCATTACCATCATCATAATCGTCATCGCCATTGTCTTCATTACCCTCATCATAATCGTCATCGCCATTGTCTTCATTACCGTCATCATAATCGTCATCGCCATTGTCTTCATTACCGTTATATAATCGTCATCATTGCCATTGTCTTAATTACCGTGATCATAATCGTCATCATTGCCATTGTCTTCATTACCGTCATCATAATCGTCATCATTGCCATTGTCTTCATTAACGTCATCATAATCGTCATCGCCATTGTCTTCATTACCGTCATCATAATCGTCATCGCCATTGTCTTCATTACCGTCATCAGAATCGTCATCGCCATTGTCTTCATTACCGTCATCATAATCGTCATCGCCATTGTCTTCATTACCGTTAATTATAATCGTCATAATTGCCATTGTCTTCATTACCGTCATCATAATCGTCTTCATTGCCATTGTCTTCATTACCGTCATCATAATTGTCATCATTGCCATTGTCTTCATTACCGTCATCATAATCGTCATCATTGCCATTGTCTTCATTACCGTCATCATAATCGTTATCATCGCCATTGTCTTCATTACCGTCATCATAATCGTCATCGCCATTGTCTTCATTACCGTCATCATAATCGTCATCATCGCCATTGTCTTCATTACCGTCATCATAATCGTGATCATTGCCATTGTCTTTATTACGTCATCATAATCGTCATCATTGCCATTGTCTTCATTACCGTCATCATAATCGTCATCATCGCCATTGTTTTCATTACCGTCATCATAATCGTCATCATTGCCATTGTCTTCATTACCGTCATCATAATCGTCATCATTGCCATTGTCTTCATTACCGTCATCATAATCATCATCATCGCCATTGTCTTCATTACCGTCATCATAATCGTCATCGCCATTGTCTTCATTACCCTCATCATAATCGTCATCGTCATTGTCTTCATTACCGTCATTATAATCGTCATCGCCATTGTCTTCATTACCGTTTATAATCGTCATCATTGCCATTGTCTTCATTACCGTCATCATAATCGTCTTCATTGCATTGTCTTCATTACCATCATCATAATCGTCATCGCCATTGTCTTCATTACCCTCATCATAATCGTCATCGCCATTGTCTTCATTACCGTCATCATAATCGTCATCGCCATTGTCTTCATTACCGTTAAAATATAATCGTCATCATTGCCATTGTCTTAATTACCGTGATCATAATCGTCATCATTGCCATTGTCTTCATTACCGTCATCATAATCGTCATCATTGCCATTGTCTTCATTAACGTCATCATAATCGTCATCGCCATTGTCTTCATTACCGTCATCATAATCGTCATCGCCATTGTCTTCATTACCGTCATCAGAATCGTCATCGCCATTGTCTTCATTACCGTCATCATAATCGTCATCGCCATTGTCTTCATTACCGTTAATTATAATCGTCATAATTGCCATTGTCTTCATTACCGTCATCATAATCGTCTTCATTGCCATTGTCTTCATTACCGTCATCATAATTGTCATCATTGCCATTGTCTTCATTACCGTCATCATAATCGTCATCATTGCCATTGTCTTCATTACCGTCATCATAATCGTCATCGCCATTGTCTTCATTACCGTCATCATAATCGTCATCATCGCCATTGTCTTCATTACCGTCATCATAATCGTGATCATAATCGTCATCGCCATTGTCTTCATTACCGTCATCATAATCGTTATCATCGCCATTGTCTTCATTACCGTCATCATAATCGTCATCGCCATTGTCTTCATTACTGTCATCATAATCGTCATCATCGCCATTGTCTTCATTACCGTCATCATAATCGTCATCATCGCCATTGTCTTCATTACCGTCATCATAATCGTCATCGCCATTGTCTTCATTACTGTCATCATAATCGTCATCATCGCCATTGTCTTCATTACCGTCATCATAATCGTCATCGCCATTGTCTTCATTACCGTCATCATAATCGTCATCGCCATTGTCTTCATTACCGTCATCATAATCGTCATCATTGCCATTGTCTTCATTACCGTCATCATAATCGTCATTGTCTTCATTACCGTCATCATAATCGTCATCATTGCCATTGTCTTCATTACCGTCATCATAATCGTCATCGCCATTGTCTTCATTACCGTCATCATAATCGTCATCATTGCCATTGTCTTCATTACTGTCATCATAATCGTCATCATTGCCATTGTCTTCATTACCGTTATCATAATCGTCATCGCCATTGTCTTTTTACCGTTATCATAATCGTCATCATTGCCATTGTCTTCATTGCCGTCATCATAATCGTCATCGCCATTGTCTTCATTACTGTCATCATAATCGTCATCATTGCCATTGTCTTCATTACCTTCATCATAATCGTCATCGCCATTGTCTTCATTACCGTTATCATAATCGTCATCGCCATTGTCTTCATTACCGTCATCATAATCGTCATCGCCATTGCCTTCATTGCCATCATCATCATCATCGCCATTGTCTTCATTACCTTCATCATAATCGTCATCATCGCTATTGTCTTCATTACCGTCATCATAATCGTCATTGCCATTGTCTTCATTGCCATCATCATCATCATCGCCATTGTCTTCATTACCTTCATCATAATCGTCATCATCGCCATTGTCTTCATGACCGTCATCATAATCGTCATCATTGCCATTGTCTTCATTACCGTCATCATAATCGTCATCATTGTCATTGTCTTCATTACCGTTATCATAATCGTCATCGCCATTGTCTTCATTACCGTCATCATAATCGTCATCATCGCCATTGTCTTCATTACCGTCATCATAATCGTCATCATCGTCATTATCTTCATTACCGTCATCATAATCGTCATCATTGCCATTGTCTTCATTACTGTCATCATAATCGTCATCATCGCCATTGTCTTCATTACCGTCATCATAATCGTCATCATTGCCATTGTCTTCATAACCGTCATCATAATCGTCATCATTGGCATTGTCTTCATTACCGTCATCATAATCATCATCATTGCCATTGTCTTCATTACCGTTATCATAATCGTCATCATTGCCATTGTCTTCATTACCGTCATCATAATCGTCATCATTGCCATTGTCTTCATTACCGTCATCATAATCGTCATCATTGCCATTGTCTTCATTACCGTCATCATAATCGTCATCATCGCCATTGTCTTCATTACCGTCATCATAATAGTCATCATTGCCATTGTCTTCATAACCGTCATCATAATCGTCATCATTGGCATTGTCTTCATTACCGTCATCATAATCGTCATCATTGCCATTCTCTTCATTACCGTCATCATAATCGTCATCATTGCCATTGTCTTCATTACCGTCATCATAATCGTCATCGTCATTGTCTTCATTACCGTCATCATAATCGTCATCATCGCCATTGTCTTCATTACCGTCATCATAATCGTCATCATTGTCATTGTCTTCATTACCGTCATCATAATCGTCATCATTGTCATTGTCTTTATTACCGTCATCATAATCGTCATCATTGTCATTGTCTTCATTACCGTCATCATAATCGTCATCGTCATTGTCTTCATTACCGTCATCATAATCATCATCGCCATTGTCTTCATTACCGTCATCATAATCGTCATCATTGCCATTGTCTTCATTACCGTTATCATAATCGTCATCATCGCCATTGTTTTCATTACCGTCATCATAATCGTCATCATTGCCATTGTCTTTATTACCGTCATCATAATCGTCATCATTGCCATTGTCTTCATTACCGTCATCATAATCGTCATCATCGCCATTGTTTTCATTACCGTCATCATAATCGTCATCATTTGCCATTGTCTTCATTACCGTCATCATAATCGTCATCATTGCCATTGTCTTCATTACCGTCATCATAATCGTCATCGCCATTATGCTCGTCATTGTCTTCATTATCGCCATAATCATCGCCATTGTCGTCGGTCACTGTCTATTGCTCACTCTGGCTCGTCTCTGAGTGGACTCTCTCTCTGCTCTCCCTCTGCTCTGCGTGGCTTTCCTCCGGGCCCTTTGTACCCCTCCTACCTCGGCCAGATCACGGCGCCGTGTGCCCGGCGCTCGGCCACACACGCTGCTACTGATGCTCCTGCTGTTATGGAGTGACTCGTGCAGCCAGCTATGGCTGCAATGTTTGGTCGTACATGTTATGTATATCGTTTATTGTTAAATTTGAATCACAGTTCCTATGGTCACTGTTACATTGTTTTTATAGCTTTATTGGGTGATTTTGAAAACGTTTTGGTTTAGCCATGTTTGTTTGTTGAAGTACAGAGTTAGCCTGATAACTTTAATCTAAATCGTATTATGGTTGTTATTGTTTAACTTGCATCCCACTGGGATTTTTGCACACAGTGTTGATATACTGTGCTTTTTCTGGAAAACTTTGCCGTTTTTTCCTGGATTTTTCTGTTGCGTGTCGTCACTTTAAGATGTTTCTTGTTCATGTTTTTGTTTGTTGCGGTTGCACCCGAGTCAAGAGCTGCATGGCTCACAGGGCTATACCTAATACATGAAACTGAAAACTGAAAAGTCGGCACCAACACCGCCGCACGAGCTGATCTCACCACTCCATCTCCACCGTGGAGGTCTTCTCAGACGCGTTCTCTATTCCTTGGCTGCCACTCCGTTATTGTCCTTGACCACAGGCCACGTGACGTGTCCTGTCGAAGCCTTTTTGATGTGCTATGAAGGCCCGTTTCCTGAAACTTCTATTATGTTGAGAAATGTAATATCGCTTTTTTGTGGGTCTAGGGTTAGATGTGTGAGTGTATGGGTCTCTGTGTGAGGAGTCTGTGTCCGTTTAATCCATGGCTTTCTGTGTGAGTCTGTGTTTCTATGTGAGTCTATGTATCTGTGTAAGTCTATGGGTCTCTACTTCAGTCGATGGTTCTCTGTGTAAGTATATGGGTCTCTGGGAGTCGACGGTTCTGTGTAAGTATATGGGTCTCTATGTGAGTAGACAGTTCTGTGTAAGTCTATGGGTATCTATCCGAATCTACGTGTCTGTGTGTAAGTCTATGTGTCTCTACTTCAGTCGATGGTTCTCTGTGTAAGTCAATGGGTCTCTATGTGAGTCTATGGTGACCGGGCTGAGACCACCATCTCACTGCCGGTGTAATCACCGTCAGCGTCTAACACCCGCGTTGGAACCCAGGAGCTCAGCGGTGCCACTCTCCGCATCTCTGCCACCGCTCTGCTGCTTCTTCTCAACGTCATCGCTGTTGTTCACAGATCTCCTTGACGACGACATCACGAAGTCCGTCGCCTGCGCCAAGTTGATTCTCAAGCAGCAGGGACTGAAGGCCTGGTGCGTAGCCACGACGCACGCAGCAGCAGGACACGGCACGGCTCACCACGAATCGGCATCATCGTCATCGGGATCATCGTCATCTGCATGGGCAGCTTCGCCAGCATCATCCACATCGGCATCATCCTCGTCATCATCAGCGGAATCATCATTATCAGCGTCTTCATCATCGGCGTTATTAGCCAAATCATTGTCGACATCATTATCAGCGTCATCATCTGCACGATCAACAGCAGCGTCAAGGTGGCACGGTGGTTCACTTGTTACCATAAGACCACAAATTATTTAAGTTCAATTCCCTGCCACGGCTAACATCAGTGACGAGTGATATCTGAACCAGTCCTCGCACTGACCAGGGTGGTGAAGTATGGTCAAAGAATTCCACATGACTCAATGCGACGTGAGGATGTCTTCGTGCAGCAGTGGATTGACAAAGGGCTGTACATGTATTAGTGTGTGCGTGCGAATAAACCGTGAGTTTGAGTTTTGTGTAGAGGCCGACCGAAACTGAATTTCTGGTTTCGGCCGAAACCGAAAGTCAACTGAAAGTAAAAAATTTACTTTCGTCCGAAACCGAAACTACGCCGAAAGAGGCCATTTTCCAACTTTTGGCGCCGAAACCGAAACCGGATGTCGGTCGGCCTCTAGTTGTGTGATACAACACTCGGGAGTCTCGGGGAGATTCCCGCGCGATAAGAGACTTGCATCGCGTGTCAACGCCATTGCAAGGGGGCACCCCCAGTAGCAGCTGTCCCTGTGAGGCACCAGGTGGATTCAGCACCGGGCGCTCTGAGCGGGTATCGGTCTGTCAGTCGAGGGGGGTGGTAGCTGCTGCAGTGGGATCTCAAAGGAGTCATTTGCGGTGCGATTTTTGTTTTAAATGTGGACCATGACACCAGCGCGCACTAACGCACTGCGAGTGAATTTGACGACGCTTCGTAGTATTGTCGGGGGTTAAAACACACCGCAGTGTTAACCATGGTGGCCTCCCGGATTCGAAGCACGACTCTTTGCAACCAGCGGCTGGGCCACTACGCACAACGAACTGAACGAACGGACTAGGGGTGACTGAACGGACTGGCCGAGTGAACGAACTGACCCAGAGCGAGCGAGCGAACGAACGAGCGGGATGAACTAACGAACGAACGGCGGCTCCCTTCCGTTGCAGGTATGGCTGGAAGTCGAAGTGTCAGGACTTCGACGTGTCGGTGTACCTGCAGGGCTGTAAGTTCTAGACGTGACGCCGCAGGAGGAGGAGACGGGGGCTTGGCCGGGGGACGCCGCTCGCCCAACGTCGCTGCTGGGTTCATCTCGGCTCGCTCCGAGCTTGCTTTGAAACACAAACAGACCGAAACAAAAACGGAAACATTGCATTGATCACGCCACGGGATATTGACTAAGCCGATCAGAATGATGTCATCCGACAATCTATAGCGCGGGTAATCGGAATAGAAATGTTTAGTGGAAGGAATCCGATGAGCTGTGAAGCTCTTTGATCACAGATGTCCAGTCGAGGCACGGGGTCAGAACAACGAGCAATGCAAACACAATAGGAGTGCACAGTATAAGAAAGGAAACAAATTACTTGAGCAATATATACAAGAAAACTAAACTTTTTGAGGTAAGGCGTGTGCTCAGAGGCCTATGGACGTCGCGGTGGCGAGATGTTAACTACCTCGCCTGGTATACAGGAGGTCGTAGGTTCGATCCACGACCCTGACGCCTGCTGCTGTATATTTGCGCGTCTCTCTCCCGGAGGTGGCATGGATTTTTCTCACGCCTTTTAGAGTATTTGGCTTCTATACATTTCCACATCATGATGATGACAAATAAGCCACTTCGTAGGGCTATCATTTGTGATGGGCCAGGTCGCTTCTGAAAAGAAAACAACAAATTCTTACCGAGTAAAGTAAAACAAATTATGTGGTTCCCTGGTGCTAATTACGTCGTCACCCGCCACTGCACTACACTGTGATCATTGGGGCATCGTCTATTATCGAATGGTAACACAACCATGTACACACACACACAGCCAGCCCTTGGGGTCTATTTACTACTTCACCACGCTTGTTAATGCAACCAGCACTAAAGCACCTGTTATGCACCCATGCACAAGCACTGTCCGGTCTGTATAATTACAAATTGTGTTTTTTTATATTTACCGCTTAAGAAGATAATTTTCTAATTGCGTGCGTTCATTATGTCGCCGTAACTACCAATAAACCAATCGCATGTCGCTATGAGCAATGCCTTTTTGGTCAGCCTCGTTCTCCTTCGTAACGACAAAGGGACCGCTGCACCATCCGTGGCACCGGAGTAGAGGACGCGACGCGTCGGTAGAGAAAGAGAGAGGCAGAGAGAGAGACAGAGACTAATGACTTTTAAACAAGTTTATGCTACCTTCAGCAATTTCTCTGGAGCCACTTTCGACGCGGTATCGACAAAAAACAACAACCAGGCAAACAGCACCACGGTACACTCGCCGCACGCCACGCCAGCGACGCATCGCCACGCGCACCGCCCGCCCAAGGTCAGATCCTCAAAACGTGAAGGTCAGCACGCCATCCGTGTCGGTGCAGAGGGCCTGTCCGGCCCCCCACCGTTCAAGGAACGCGGCGCGCGCGTCCCTGGCGCAGGTGGAGTACGCGTGCTCCAGTCGGAGCCGCGCCTTGAGCAGGTCCTTCAGCATTGCCACCACTGAGCAGCCAGCGTCCGCGTCACCCTGCAACTTTTTTTTGCGGGTTTTGTAAATTTCCATCTTGGCCTGAGCGCACGCAAAGTTCACGAGGTCGTGGTATTTATTCGCCAGGTAGGGCACCCCACAAACAAACCGACTCTTGCAGAAGGGCACCCCCAGTTTGCGGGAGATGGACCCCACAACCCAACCATGAACACTCCAGGTATTGGTGTGCTGGATCTTCTCTCGCGCCGCAGAAGGCGCACAGGTCCGACGACCCCAAGGGCGATCTTGCTCAGCCACACGGCCGAGGGCAGCGTCCAGTGTATCAGCCGCCACTGGAGGTCTCCACAGCGCTTGGCTATGGGGGACCTGTACTAGCGGCTCCACTGGGGGCGGCGTCAACCATGTGTAATAAAAGACTCCGTCAGGCACTGCTGGTCTCCGCTTGTCTTTTATTCAGGTTCTTCTCCGCACCCCACTGGCCTCTTCCACGGACCAGCATCGTCTCGCGCGCGCCCCGCGCACGCGCTTCCTCCTCAGCTCCTCCACTCATCCTCACACCCCGCAGGTCCTGACAAGGGACCAGCATCTCCTCTCGCGTGCCACGCACGCTCCTCTCGCGTGCCCCACACGCTCTTCTGTCAGCTCCTTCTCCCGCTCCGAACACCGCTGGCCGACGGTGTGCCGAAGCCCCATCAGCCACGTGGCTGATGGCGCGGCGGCCACCCAACGTGGTCCCGCTTCTTCACTCCATCAACTGGCCCCGATCTCTTCCAGGATCCCCTCTGTAACCTCTCTCCCACGTGACCCTGACTCTTCCCTTCCGGATCGTGAGATCCGGCCTTCCCATACTGCCCTGCTGGCTCCACCTCCATTCACCTCGCTTGCCATTGGAGCAGAGGTGAACGGCGGCCCCTCTCACACGCCCCCCACACCGGGCTCTGCCCCCAATACCCCGGGTCGTGTGATTGGGCCAGCGTCCAGCAGCAACCCCATTTACGCTCGCATTACACATGGGAGGGAACACGTCCCTCCATTTCGTGTCCGGGAGAGCTGCCAATTCCTGGCAATGCAGCACATTGACGCAGCACTCGTACAGCGCCTTCTTAGGGCACTCCGGAAGGCCACGTCCCTGCAGTCCTCAAGCTTCAGCAGCCTCCCTGAGTCGCTGCGCCCAGGAGGCTGGGCGCAGGAAAAGCGCAGCTTTAGCTGCAGCTCCCGCATCGCCACAAGCAGCGCCCACAGCAACTTTTCCCCGGCGAGCATAGAGCGGAGCCCCGCAGCGCCGCTGATCTCGGCCGCGGTCTTCCACTCGGGGCAACGGCCATGTCGCCAACCGTCCGCACCCCTGCCCAGGTGAAGCGAAGGGCCAGCGTCTTCTCTTCCCGGATTCCCTTGAAGCGGCCACTGAAAAACAGGGGTTCACCCATGAAGTGTTCGATCGCAGAGTGCGGGCTCGCCCTGCTCCACACGAGGCTCTGCCATGCGTCCAGGAGGCTACGCTGGTACTGCGCAGTCGACCAGGGCCAGGTCTAACAGGCTCCCCCCGGCGTCCCTTAGCTGGGTGAGGGTCAGAGCCATCCAGGGCAGCTACCCTTGCCCGTACAGCAGCCGCCTCACAGTCTGCAGCCTGAAGGCCATCACCCTGGCGGAAACATCCACCAGGACCTGGCCGCCCTCACCCACCGGCATGCAGAGGGCCCCCGGCCTCAGCCAGTGTTTGCCATGCCACACAAAGCGGGTGAGTGAGTGAGTGGTTCGACCCCGCAAGAAGCCACTCTGGGGGCTGGAGAACCTTGGCGCTGTGCCACAGCACAGCAGCCGCCAGGTTGTTCATGACGAGCACTCGCCCCGCTGAAAGACATCAACGGGGCGAGGCGTGCCCAAGCCCTTAGTTTGGACTCAAAAAGATCCCTCAACTCAGTCCAGTTGGCCTGGGTGACTTGGGGTTTCCCGAGGTAAACCCCGAGATAGCCCACACCCTCGGCCTGCCAGACAACACCCCCCAGGAGGAGCACAGAGCGCATGGCGCCCTGCGACCCCAACGACAGAGCCTCGCACTTGGGCCAGTTAACCTTGGCACCGGATGCCTCTTCATATGCCTGCACTGCCCCGCAGAGTGCAAACACATCCTGCGCGTCGTTGATCACGACGAACAAGTCGTCCGCGTATGCAGAGACTGTGACGACCGCAGCTTCGGGACTCGTAACCTTGTACCCCGACAACGAAAGTCTCAGTCGGCGCAGGAGCGGTTCGATGGACTGGGCATAGAGGAGCCCCGAGAGTGGGCATCCCTGCCTGACCCCCTTGGTCACGTGGAAGGAGCTGCTGAGCCGGTGGTTTATTTTTACCACTCTGGAGATACCCGTGTAGAGAAGCCGTACGTGCGATGTGAAGACACGTCCGAACCCACATGAGATGAGCAGCCTTCACAGATACACGTGGCCCACCCTGTCAAACACTTTCTCTTGGTCCACGAGGAGGAGGAGGCCCGAGTCTGCCCCACTCTTCCCCACAAGCGAAATCACATCCCTGACCATGCCAATGTTGTCATAGATGCACCTGCCAGGGATGCAATACGCTTGCTCAGGTCGGACGATCTGATCGACCACCGTCTTGAGGCGGTTGACCAGCACCTTCGCGAATATCTTATAGTCGGCGCACAGGAGGGACACAGGCCGCCAGTTTTCAATTCGGCGCAAGTTCCCCTTCTTGGGCAGCAGGGTGATCACGGCCCTCCTGCAGCTCAGCGGGAGCTCTCCCTCCCGCAAGCTCTCCGTCAGCAACTCCAGCAGTCGGGGGCCGAGCTCGTCCCAAAGGCCGCGTAGAACTCCAAAGCTGAAAGGCCGTCGATCCCTGGGGCCTTGCCAGCTGCGAGCCCCCGATGGCGGTATGGAGCTCCTCCAGGGTGACGGGGCTCTCCAACCGCTTGCTTTCCGAGTCCCCTCGGGTAGGGCCCCCGTCGAGCAGGTCCTGGATCGCCTCGCCACGCACATCTCCCGTCTTGTACAGGTTGGAGTAAAAAACCCTGGCAACCCTGGCAATTTGGTCCCCCTTCGTGGCCATCACGCCCTCCGGGGTCTGCAGACTCGAAATGACGCTGTTGGCGTTGGACTTGTGCATCAATCGGAAAAAGAACGTGGAGGGGGAATCCATGTGTGTCAGGTGCTGCATCCGCTTGTGCACAAAGCAGCGGTATGCCTGCTGGTCCGTAACGGCTCTGAAGAGCCGTTGTTCCTCCAGCAGCAGCCCACCATTGTCACCGTGCGCGTCCCGTGAAGAGCCCCGCTCTGCTTCAAGGAGCAGCAGCTCACCCTGCAGGTGTCTTGCTGCGTCCTCCTGGCGGTGGCGTGCTGGCCCCGGAGCTGCAGACATAGAGCCCGGATCTGGGCCTTCACGTGTTCCCACCACCACCGGCCACAGTCGAAGCTGTCCCTGGTGGCCGCCCAGTGAGCCCAGCAGGCCCTAACGTTTCTTTGAAGGCCGTGTCCTCAAGCAGACACACATCAAGCCTCCAGTAGGCGCTGCGGCGCTCCGCCCTGGGGATCCGCAGCAGCACGGAGACCAGGCGGTGGTCAGAGAATCCTGACGGGACAATTCTGCTGTCACCGAGCAGGTTGGCACTTGTATTGTCGACATGAAGCCAATCGAGCCTGGCGAGGATAATGTTCCCCCCAGAGCCAGAGCAACACCGCAAGTCTTGTCGCTGAGCCGGTTGGTGCAGCCGCCACGTGTCCAGCAGAACAAACGTCCGCACCACATCGGCCAACGCCCTCGCCGACTCTGGGTGAGGCTCGGCGCCGTTGCGGTCGAGGGCCGGGTCGAGGGTGCAATTAAAATCACCTCCCACGACTGTGAGCACATCATCCGCGTCGTCCGCCTCCAGGGCATCCCGCAGCGCGCCCGAGAAGGAGATCTTGCATTCGCAGCTCTTGATCGGCGCATACAGACTCAAAACACGCAGTCTGGTGTCGTTGAAAACGAAGTCTACCGAAATTAAACGACCATTCACAACCTCCTTAAAGATCACACCCTCGGGGGCGAAGCCTGGCCCAAACAAAATCGCGACTCTGGCCAGGTTTTTCTCACCGTGGCTGAATAAGGACCGGCCAGTAATGAGTGGCTGACGTCAGCCCTGCAGGCCAGTGTCAAAGTACGTCTCCTGCAGCAGGGCCACGCCAATGCTTTGGTCTCGAAGCTGACGGCACACGCGGTGCCACCTCTGTTCGCTGCGGGCGTTATTACAGTTCAAAGTAGCTACCTTGATTCCCGAAGCCATCACAAGGGTGTCAGGAGTGACCGGAGGAATCATTTCGGAAGGGTAGCGGCCTCCCTCTTCACCTTCTGTGCCAGCGCCTTCAGCCTATAGCATTGTCGTGGGCTGGCGCTATACTTTTGAGGTTCCCTGTAGACCATCTGCACGGCCTTCAAGAATCCCGGCACATCGGGGAAGCTGGTTTCGACACGGACTCCCCGCTTCCTACAGGTGGATCGGAGGAAGTTGAGGATCTCCTCCGGCAAAGACTCCTGTTCCCCTGCAACCCCCAAAAAACTCAGCTCACTCACGCCGTCGTCGACCTCCGACCCCGACTGGTGGTCGTCGGAGTCCTCGTGGGCGTCGGCGCTCGGCGCGGCTGCCACCCCCTCCATCACGCTGCACAGAGCCGAGGTCCCACCTGGCTCGGAGCGCCTCTCGTCTGCGGGTCCGCGGCCGTCGCCCCGTCGAGCGATGGGGCTGGCGGGGTGGCCTCCCCTCCAGTCGTGCTGGTGCGGCCGAGGCCGGGTCCGATGGTTGTTCCAGCGCCTCGGTCACGTGTTCCTTGTCTGCACTCACAGCAGTGCACTTATCGCTATGACTTCGCGTTCATGTGTCTGTGACTTTCCTATTGTCTCAACCGAGTTCCTTTGTCGGTATTTAGTAAACACCAGGAGGGAGACAACGGCGGCCGGGCGTGGTGTTGGCCACCTACCTCATCATAGCTGCTGCTACTCGCTAACATCAATTAACAAAAAACGACAAAAACATGTTTTGTGAATTTCTTTCTACCTGTTGACAGGTGGTGTAATGGTGAGCGCACGACGCTGATGCACGTTCATCACGCCGTCGCCTACAGCCCTTAGCCTCCTCGCCCCCCCTCGGGGGAGGGAAGGGTAGGCGCCCCCACGGCGACAGCGTCGCGGGCTTCCGCATTCACGACATCTGATGCAGCGTCGAGCAATTTGCTGGGTGGAGCAGCGAGAAAGACTGGGTTTGATTCCCGATACGGGTGCCTTTGCTGTGCGGAGTTTGGATGTTCTTCCACTCTGTTCTGCAGAGTGAGAGAGTGGAGTTTGTATGACCTCCCCCTGTTCTACAGAATGAGTGAGTGGAGTTTGTGTGATCTCCCCCTGTTCTTCAAAGTAAGAGTGGAGTTTGTGTGATCTCCCCCTGTTCTGTAGAGTGAGTGAGTGAGTGCGGTTTGTATGATCTTCCCTTGTTCTATAGAGTGAGAGTGGAGTTTGTATGATCTCCCCCTGTTCTGTAGAGTGATTGAGTGAGTGCGGTTTGTATGATCTTCCCCTGTTCTACAGAGTGAGAGTGGAGTTTGTATGATCTCCTCCTGTTCTGTAGAGTGAGTGAGTGAGTGCGGTTTGTGTGATCTCCCCTTGTTCTATAGAGTGAGTGAGTGGAGTTTGTGTGATCTCGTGGAATGGTTAGCGCACTACGCTGATGCACGTTCATCTATCCGCCGCCGACCGCCCTGAGCCTCCTCAGGGCGGTCGGGAACAGCGTCGCAAGTTTCCGCATTCAAGCGGCCGTCGGCGCCGCGCGACATCTGATGCAGCGTCGAGCAATTTGCTGGGTGGAGCAGCGAGAAAGACTGGGTTTGATTCCCGATACGGGTGCCTTTGCTGTGTGGAGTTTGGATGATCTTCCACTCTGTTCTGCAGAGTGAGTGAGTGGAGTTTGTATGATCTCCCCCTGTTCTACAGAGTGAGTGAGTGGAGTTTGTGTGTTCTCCCCCTGTTCTACAGAGTGAGTGAGTGGAGTTTGTGTGTTCTCCCCCTGTTCTACAGAATGAGTGAGTGGAGTTTGTGTGATCTCCCCCTGTTCTACAGTGAGTGAGTGGAGTTTGTGTGACTCCCCCTGTTCTACAGAGTGAGTGAGTGGAGTTTGTGTGTTCTCCCCCTGTTCTACAGAGTGAGTGAGTGGAGTTTGTGTGTTCTCCCCCTGTTCTACAGAGTGAGTGAGTGGAGTTTGTGTGTTCTCCCCCTGTTCTACAGAGTGAGATTGGAGTTTGTGTGATCTCCCCCTGTTCTACAGAGTGAGTGGAGTTTGTGTGATCTCCCCCTGTTCTACAGAGTGAGTGGAGTTTGTGTGATCTCCCCCTGTTCTACAGAGTGAGTGGAGTTTGTGTGATCTCCCCCTGTTCTACAGAGTAAGAGTGGAGTTTGTGTGATCTCCCCCTGTTCTACAGAGTGAGTGGAGTTTGTGTGATCTCCCCCTGTTCTACAGAGTGAGTGGAGTTTGTGTGATCTCCCCCTGTTCTACAGAGTGAGTGGAGTTTGTGTGATCTCCCCCTGTTCTACAGAGTAAGAGTGGAGTTTGTGTGATCTCCCCCTGTTCTACAGAGTGAGAGTGGAGTTTGTATGATCTCCCCCTGTTCTACAGAGTGAGTGAGTGGAATTTTTCTTCTTGGTTCTTTCGGTAAAGTCACGTAGAAGGGAAGTAATAAAATAATAAAAATAAAACATAATAAATAAAATAATTCTCACGACGTTTCGGCTACAACGCAAGCAGCCGTCTTCAGGTGAAGAATGAGACACTACCAAGCTAGGAGCTTATATATAAGCTGCGTTGGAGGTGGAAGAGCGCCTTAACAAAAAGAATGTGCATATGAAGAGGAATTTAGCATATTCATGGCAAATGCGTAGGAGGTGGGCGGGGGGTTTCAAAGTCATATTATGCCCATGCATTATGCAGGATCAGCAGCACTAAGGGGGGGGGGGGTGCAGGGATTAGCAGTAACAAAGGAAAGGAATGTTAATGATATGTAGCTGCAGTTACTCAACAACCACGTAGAAAACTAAAGTATAAACTACATAAAAAACTAAAGTATAACTGCATAGCACCATCAGTATACTTACTATACTCTACAATAAGCTGAGTTACTAACAGCAAGTAATACATTACAATTCTACGTCGTAAAAATTCTATAATATGACGACGTAGAATTGTAATGTATTACTTGCTGTTAGTAACTCAGCTTATTGAAGAGTATAGTAAGTATACTGATGGTGCTATGCAGTTTATACTTTAGTTTTTTATGTAGTTTATACTTTAGTTTTCTACGTGGTTGTTGAGTAACTGCAGCTACATATCATTAACATTCCTTTCCTTTGTTACTGCTAATCCCTGCACCCCCCCCCCCCCTTAGTGCTGCTGATCCTGCATAATGCATGGGCATAATATGACTTTGAAACCCCCCCGCCCACCTCCTACGCATTTTCCATGAATATGCTAAATTCCTCTTCATATGCACATTCTTTTTGTTAAGGCGCTCTTCCACCTCCAACGCAGCTTATATATAAGCTCCTAGCTTGGTAGTGTCTCATTCTTCACCTGAAGACGGCTGCTTGCGTTGTAGCCGAAACGTCGTGAGAATTATTTTCTTTTATTATGTTTTATTTTTATTATTTTATTACTTCCCTTCTACGTGACTTTACCGAAAGAACCAAGAAGATGAATCCCTGCAGTCACGAAAGCTTTAAATCGAAATGAGTGGAGTTTGTATGATCTCCCCCTGTTCTACAGAGTGAGTGAGTGGAGTTTGTGTGATCTCCCCCTGTTCTACAGAGTGAGTGAGTGGAGTTTGTATGATCTCCCCCTGTTCTACAGAGTGAGTGGAGTTTGTGTGATCTCCCCCTTGTTCTACAGAGTGAGTGAGTGGAGTTTGTATGATCTCCCCCTGTTCTACAGAGTGAGTGGAGTTTGTGTGATTCCCCCTGTTCTACAGAGTGAGTGAGTGGAGTTTGTATGATCTCCCCCTGTTCTACAGAGTGAGTGGAGTTTGTGTGATCTCCCCCTGTTCTACAGAGTGAGTGAGTGGAGTTTGTGTGATCTCCCCTGTTCTACAGAGTGAGTGAGTGGAGTTTGTGTGATCTCCCCCTGTCTATACAGTGAGTGAGTGGAGTTTGTGTGATCTCCCCTGTTCTACAGAGTGAGTGAGTGGAGTTTGTATGATCTCCCCTGTTCTACAGAGTGAGTGAGTGGAGTTTGTGTGATCTCCCCCTGTTCTACAGAGTGAGAGTGGAGTTTGTATGATCTCCCCCTGTTCTACAGAGTGAGTGAGTGGAGTTTGTATGATCTCCCCCTGTTCTACAGAGTGAGTGAGTGGAGTTTGTATGATCTCCCCTGTTCTACAGAGTGAGTGAGTGGAGTTTGTATGATCTCCCCCTGTTCTACAGAGTGAGTGAGTGGAGTTTGTGTGATCTCCCCTGTCATACAGAGTGAGTGAGTGGAGTTTGTATGATCTCCCCCTGTTCTACAGAGTGAGTGGAGTTTGTGTGATCTCCCCCTGTTCTACAGAGTGAGTGAGTGGAGTTTGTGTGATCTCCCCCTGTTCTACAGAGTGAGTGAGTGGAGTTTGTATGATCTCCCCTTCTACAGAGTGAGTGAGTGGAGTTTGTATGATCTCCCCTGTTCTACAGAGTGGAGTGGAGTTTGTATGATCTCCCCTGTTCTACAGAGTGAGTGAGTGAGTTTGTATGATCTCCCCCTGTTCTACAGAGTGAGTGAGTGGAGTTTGTATGATCTCCCCCTGTTCTACAGAGTGAGTGGAGTTTGTATGATCTCCCCCTGTTCTACAGAGTGAGTGGAGTTTGTATGATCTCCCCTGTTCTACAGAGTGAGTGGAGTTTGTGTGATCTCCCCCTTGTTCTACAGAGTGAGTGAGTGGAGTTTGTATGATCTCCCCCTGTTCTACAGAGTGAGTGAGTGGAGTTTGTGTGATCTCCCCCTGTTCTAACCAAGTGATAGTAGTGTTTGTTTCTTCTCCCCCTGTTTTGCGGGGGAGTTCCCTCCCGTCGGTAACCCGCACACACCTTGTCGGCTATAGGCCAAGCGTGAAGCTTATCTCGCTTTAATCTTGAACTTAAAGCTTTCGTGATTGCAGGAATTCATATTGTTTGGGTCTTTCGGTAAAGTCACGTAGATAGGTTGAAAGAAATTAACAAAAAACTACAAAAATATTTTTTGTGAATTTCTTTCAACCTGTTGACAAGTGGTGTAATTGTGAGCACACGACGCTGATGCACGTTCATCACGCCGTCGCCGACAGCCCTTAGCCTCCTCGCCCCCCCTCGGGGGGAGGGAAGGGTAGGCGCCCCCCACGGCGACAGCGTCGCGGGCTTCCGCATTCAAGACTCAACCAGCAAAGATGACCGGCAGAATTCGGTGGCGGTTTCTCTAGAAATCTTGAAACTTTACGGGGATCTCAGCCTAAAATAAT
>NW_024705467.1:0-12351 GCF_018977255.1 Callorhinchus milii | reverse complement strand
TCTCTACAGTACAGCCCGAGCTAACCTGAAGAGAGGCATCCGCAAGGCCAAAGCAGACTACAGGAGGAGGATTGAGGAACGCCTGGACAGTCACGACAGCAGGCAGGTGTGGCAGGGAGTCCAGCACCTCACCAACTACAGGGCCAACCGCGGAGCTGCTGATGGTGACAACGCTCTGGCAGAGGAGTTGAACCTCTTCTTTGCCCGCTTTGAGGTGACACCACAAGGGACAGCATCACCAAACCTCACGGTCCACAGCAGCTTAAACCTCACAGTGGAGGAGCATGAGGTGAGGCGCACGCTGCGGGCCGTCAACCCGAGGAAGGCTGCGGGACCTGATGGCGTCCCGGGACGTGTGCTGAGGGACTGTGCTGACGAGCTGGCTGGAGTCTTCACAAGGATTTTCAACCTGTCTCTGGAACAGTCCACCGTACCAACCTGCCTAAAGTCCTCCACCATAGTCCCGCTGCCCAAAAAAACCCACATTTCCAGCTACAACGACTACCGGCCAGTAGCACTCACGCCAGTGGTGATGAAGTGCTTTGAAAAACTGGTCCGGAGTCACATCATAGGAAGCTTGCCCCGAAACCTTGACCCCCACCAGTTTGCCTACAGAGCGAACCGATCCACGGAGGACGCCGTGGCCACAGCACTACATGCTGCACTGTCACACCTGGAGCAGCAGGGGAGCTATGTGCGGATGCTCTTCGTGGATTACAGTTCTGCGTTCAACACCATCCTCCCACACAAACTGGTGGAAAAACTGGGCGACCTGGGGATTCCACATTCCACCTGCATGTGGATATATAGTTTCCTCTCGGGCCGCAGACAGAGGGTCAGAGTGGGCCGTCATACATCCACAGCCCTGAGCCTCAGTACCGGCTCCCCCCAGGGCTGTGTACTGAGCCCCCTGCTCTACTCCCTCTACACACATGACTGTGCCGCCGTCCACCATAGCAACACCATTGTGAAGTTTGCTGATGACACCACAGTGGTGGGGCTCATCTCTGGGGGGGATGAGTCTGCCTACAGGGACGAGGTGGAGCGGCTGACAGCATACTGCAGGGGCAACAACCTGCTCCTTAACACCGCAAAGACCAAGGAGCTCATAATAGACTACAGGAGAAAGAAAACGGACACTCCACCACTAATCATCAGCGGGGACTGTGTGGAGAGGGTGGCAGACTTCTGCTTCCTGGGAGTCCACATTGGGGAGGGCCTGACCTGGAGCGCCAACAGCACTGAGCTTCTGAAAAAGGCCCAGCAGAGACTTTACTTCCTGAGAATTCTCAGGAATAATAACATCACACAGAAACTGCTGGTGTCCTTCTACCGAGCCTCCATCGAGAGCATTCTTACATACTGCATCTGTGTATGGTACACCAGCTGTACAGTGGCTCAGAGGAAAGCGCTCCAGAGGGTCATCAACACAGCCCAAAAGATCGCCGGCTGCCATCTCCCCACACTGGAAGAACTACACAGTTCACGTTGCATCAAAAAAGCACAGAACATTATAAAGGACTCTTCTCACCCTGGACACTCACTGTTTGAGCTGTTGCCATCAGGCAGACGATTCAGATCAGTCAAAACAAGGACAAACAGATTCAAACAGAGCTTTTATCCTACAGCGATCACCACACTCAATAATGCTAATTAATTATTAAGTAATAGTGTTTACAATTGATTGTGAAATAGAGATGTGCAATGACAAAATGTAACCTTATGTGGGTATGTGGGTATACTTGGGCTGTTTTTATATATAGTATAAATTGATTATCTTTCATTTAATTTTATTTTTATTTTCTTGTTTTATTTAATTTAAATTTATGAATGATGCCCTGACTGGTGAGCATTTTAAATTTCGTTGTACTGGTGACAATGACAATAAACGATCTATCTATCTATCTATATTTTGTACTCAAAACCGACAATGTGGCATGCATGGTGTACATGAAAACTGTATGTGCATCTCACATGCGCGTTATGCATGTATAGCACTTTTGGTTCTTGTCTACTCCAGTCTCACCTTTATCGCAGCCACTTATAATTTTTGGTCAGCCAAGTCACTGTGATGCCGCCGCCACGAAGCGGCTCGGCGGGCGCCCCATCTATGACCTCGCCAACACCCAACGACGGAGCCAACCCCGCTTCCCCCTCACCTCACCTCACATAAATACACCCGCACGCATTTCCCCCCATAGAGCTCCGAGGGGAGGTCACCTGGCTGACCGGTTTTCACCCGAGAAGCCCTTACCGGGATAATCTTCACGGTTTCCTGCGGCCAGGGAATTGGACGACCTCCCCCGATGCTAATTTGCACCGCGGCGCTGTGACCGGCATTAAGGTCGCGGCGAGGGGCCACTCGGCCACCGCGGTTGAAACGCACCCCACACACACACGTATCGACGAGGCAGGCAGAGGAGGAGCGAGACGACTAATTGGCATGACAAAGGCGTCGTGCACCGGCGCGGTCAAACCGACCACCCATTATTATGGAGGGGCATGAGAATAGGACTAATTTGAATACGTGCCACGCATAAGCATTGTTATGGAGGAGCATAATTAGAATAAGCGCCGCGCATAAGCATTGTTATGGAGGAGCATAATTTGAATAAGTGCCGCGCATAAGCATTGTTATGGAGGAGCATAATTAGAATAAGCGCCGCACATAAGCATTGTTATGGAGGAGCATGAGAATGGGACTAATTTAGAATGCGCGCCGCGCATAAGGGCCGCAAGAGCGAAGAGGGCTGGGGATGCGGGGCCCTGGGACGGGGAGATAGGATAAAAAGAGGATGTAGCGAGGTTAAATCTCTCTTGCTCCGGAGTCAGGCCACGAGACGCTCTCCAGCCCAGCGACTCGGACGTCCGTGCGATGCATCGAGGTACGCATTGAGGACGGATCAGCGGAACGCCGTGGGCACCTAATCGTGTGTGCGCTCGTAGCATGGGGGGGGAGTCGGTGTGTCCGCAGGTACCCGCTCCGTCTATCACCGCAGGGACTCACGCGGTGTGAAGACAGCGTCGTTCGCCCTCCGACCCCTGACCCCGTTCAGAGCGTGTGCTTGGCGGAGAGACAACGCAGCATTTACAGGTGAACAAGAGCGGACGACGAGCTATGCCTCTCACGCGAGCTTGCGGAGGGGCGGACCAGGGAAGGGAGCCATCGGGCGATGAGCCCAGCAACGGCAGCAGCTGGTCGCAGACCAGCGAGGGGTCGGCAAACGACGGAACCCCTGCCGTCGGCAAGCAGCAAGGAGGGACCGCGGGGCCAGCGGCCCCAACATCATGCCCGTGTCAAGTGTGCTTCGTGTCGAGTGAGAGAGCAATCGATGCGAAAATTGGAGGGGATTCAAGAGGGTTGGTTTCTCTTAAATTTGTAGATAAGCTTCCCCTGTCAGCTTTCACACTGTAACATATATCTGGGACAACACTGTGCTCACAATAGGCCACAGGATGACCCCTTCATCCCGACACTCACACCTGAGCCTACGCATCCCGAACACTCACACCCCTTAACACGTTTAGCCTTAGATGGCGTTTACCACCAACTTTTGATCTTTATTTCATAATAAACCAGACTTCAAGGTGAAGCTCGACCCCGCACATCGTGGGCCACCACCGCCCTGCCACCGTCGTTCAAGAGAAAGTGAGCTGGCGCCTGCTGGCCCCTTTCCACAATAGGGCGGTGTCATAAGCAGCTTCCCTGCACTCGTCTGCACGTCCGTGCTCCCCACCGGGTGTCCACTTTAAAAAAATCACGCAGGGACTGTTAATTAGACCCTGGGCATTAAGAAAAATATATTTCGTTGAATATCCCCAATCTAACCCCAGTCCTGCCGAGCTGCTACTTACAGCTGGGAGCTTGGCTGTTTCTGGGACTGCTCCGATTCCCTGCTGGCTGCAGCTTGAGAGCAAAAATGGCTGGGGTCTTCCTCTATTCACCCTCCGCTATCCTCTGGGGGTGGGGGGTGGGCGGCAGTGGGGTCCCTATTCATAGGAAACCAGCCACATTAATGATGATTGACACCTTGTTTGCTGCAGGTTTCTAATTTTAAATGACCCGCTTTATCTATTACAGGTGGATACCACCCTCCATTGCAGTTCCCTTGGCACTTATTTGCGCCATGTGACAGCATGCACATTATATATGTGTAGAGGAGGAGTTGGTGATTAAATTTTGATTTAAAGCTTTCGTGACTGCAGGGATTCATCTGCTTGGTTCTGTCGGTAAAGTCACGTAGAAGGGAAGTAATAAAATAATAAAAATAAAACATAATAAAATAATTCTCACGACGTTTCGGCCACAACGCAAGCAGCCGTCCTCAGGTGAAGAATGAAACACCACCAAGCGTCGTGAGAATTATTTTATTATGTTTTATTTTTATTATTTTATTACTTCCCTTCTACGCGACTTTACCGAAAGAACCAAGAAGATGAGTTGGTGATGTTACATCATGCTCACGTTCTGGTGCAGTGACGTCACAGGAAGTGACGTCAGGTGGACCTTCGTTACGATGACATCACGGGAAGTGACGTCGTGCACAGGGGCGGTGACGTCATGTTCCCCTGGGGTACTTAAGCAGGGACCCGTTACGTGCGGCGGGGTCGCCGTGAGAGCCAGGAACGTGAGAGGGTGGAAGTTGGGACCCAGGGTAGGATAACTTAACACGAGACTAAGGGTGGCTGCTTCACCCCGGATAGCCGGGGTGGTAGGTTTCCCAGTCCCCTTAACCCTGGGGAGATATATACTAGTCCCACCCCGTGTTAAGCGTAAGCCGTATTAACTCTTAGGCATAAGCCCATAATAAACTATGGCGTCAGCCCCTACAAGACCTGCCTCTGTGTTGTAATTTGCACCATAACATATGTTTAACACACTATGAATGACCGAACCGTTAATGGATAGCCACCATAACTTATATGAATACATTAATTACCGGCGAAACCTCACGGTACTAGAATTATAAATGTTGTAGTGGGTTTACTCACCAACACACAACCGGTTAGTGCTGAAGTAGAAACTAATTGGCACGTTTTTTAAGTGACAAACTTTACTAATTGTCTGTAATGAGTGCACAATTATACATGTGTAGTGACATCGCGGATGTCACTATGTGGTACCGGCCCTAGAGAGGCACGGCGGGCGATGTATTGACATCGTGGACACCCCGTACATGTGGGTGTAGTACCAGCCCTAGAGGGGCTTGGTGAGCGCTGATAGAGAGTGCTGAGTGGCACCACGCTCGGCGTGCAGTGCTGTCCACTATAGGAGAGGGTGTGAAGGTGCAGGTTATGAATAGGGTTAATGTAGGCCATGGCAATCTGGTTGACCCTGGAATGCACGTGACGGGTAAGATCTACACAGGGGCCCCCAGATGTGGGCTTGGGGTGGTCACGTGTTGGGCGAGAGCCTGCTAGAGAAGGTGGTCGTGGTCAAGGGCGGGGCCAGCCACGACCAGTGAGGATATAAACCGAGTCCCCAGAGGGACCGGGGTTCAGCGTTGCTGTTGTTATCCTGAAGATATAAGATCTGCGTTCTACATTCGACGTCCGAGAATAGTCACCAACACGTGAGCCTGAACCCAAGCCGGGGTCCTTTCCATTGTAGCTACTCCCAGTGTGATTAGTGTAGTTAGCCTGGTGGTCCACCACCATAGGTTGTTACCTGGTGAAGGGGCCAGTTATGCCTTTGTGTTGATATCAATAAATGTGTTGCCTCCAAAGAGTATATCTGCGACTCAGTTGAATCCACTACACATGTGTAATGTATCAACTTCAGACATACTGGAGAGGGCTTCTCATTTATTACTCGTCGACATACAGTTACGACTTTTAATGACACGGTCACTAAATCGTATCTCCGACTGACGATATATCCGGCTGACTATAACAGCCACAATGGCGATGTCTGACTATACAGCTGGTAGACTATATAGCGACTATGACGATGTTAACTATATAGTGAGACAGCTACATAGCGACGACAGCGACAGCGATGAGACAGCAGCATCGATGATGATGACGGTGACGACAATGGCGAGGACCCCGATTTCCTCGCGTGCCCAGAACCCCGTTCCACTCTCCCTTATATTCCCCTAGTGCGGCCATGCCCCGCCCCTGCCACGTCCCTCTTCGCAAGTCTCTCGCGGGTTCTGAGAGCTTCCTGATAGACCTCCTCTTTGACCCTTGGCCTAGTTCTTCCCCTCTTGTGTGCTGTTTTGTCACCCGCAATTAGTCCTTACAGGCGCCAATTGGCGCACTGATGCTACACATGTGATTCATTACCGGCGAGCCTACAATGGCTACACGCGCTTTCAATGTTGCCTTAAACACAACTAAATAGCGTCATCTAGGCGACAATGAACTTCGTAAATGTGAAGCAAACCACCTATTCAAATATTTTTTTAGTATGGTTTCAAGTGCCCGGGATGGGGCCTGCCAACAAGAGAGAGCTAAAGGTAGGTGGGGGAGAGGGTAAACATATCAACATTGGTGTCCTATCACAGGGCGGTCATATTCAGTCTGGGGCGCCGCGGTGGCTTGTAGATGTTAATTACCTCGCCTGGTACACAGGAGGTTCGTGGGTTTGACCCCCGACCCTGACACATGCTGCTGTATATTTGGAGTTTACATACGTGTCTCTCTCTCTCCCCGTGGTGGTCGCATGGATTTTTCTCTGGGTCCTCCGGATTTTTCTCTGGGTCCTCCGGATTTTTCGTATACATTTAGAACAACATCATGCGCTTAAATTATTTGGCTGCTATGGATGTCCACATCATGATACGCCATTTCGATGAGCTATCATTTGTGACAGCTAGATTGCTTCTGAAAAAGAACTACATAGCTCAGTGGGACCTTATACCTGGAAAAAAAAGTTAGTGTAGTTAAAAAAAAAAATTTAGTTTTTTTTTGTTTTGCCCAGGACCCATCACTCATTAGGGAATTTTGCCAATAGGGAATTTGGGCAATAGGGAATTTGAAAAATGTGCTCGCCAATTTGTGGAATTTGCTGCTTGACAATCGAGGCGGAACACTTCACTGACCCTGTCCGAGGGAGCCGACGGAGCCGAGGGGAGGAGGCCTTGATGGCAGGAAGGAGGCCGTGATGGCGAGAGGAGGCCGTTATATACTCACTCATCTTACACTGACTCACTCACACATCATACACTGACTCACTCATCATACACTGACTCACACAACCACTGACCCATTCACTCATAATACACTAATTCACTCATCATACACTCACTCACACTACAACTGACTCACTCATCATACGCTGACTCACACAACATACACTCACTCACACATCATACACTCACTCACACATCATACACTCACACTACCACTGACTCACTCACACGTCATACACTGACTCACTCATCATACGCTGACTCACACATCATACACTCACTCACACTACCACTGACTCACTCACACATCATACACTGACTCACTCATCATACGCTGACTCACACATCATACACTGGGAGTGTTATGCTGGCAAGCTATGGCTGCAAGTTTGGTCGTACATGTCATGTATATCGTTTATTATTAAATTTGAATCACAGTTCCGATGATTACTGTTGTTATATTGTTTTCGTAGCTTTTTTCATAGTGATTTACTTGCATCACACTGGGATTTTTACACACAGCGTTGTAATGCGTTTTTTTTTGGAAGATGTGCTGTTCATATTGTGTTTGTTGCGGTTGCACCCGACTTAAGAGCCGTATGGCTCACAGGGTTATACCAAATAAATGAAACTTGAAACTTGAACTTGAGAATCATAATATTTATTCATACTGTACTGGAGGAAGAATCCGGCTCGTGGTCTGGTCACAGTGGTGGCAGAAGTATGATCAATGTGGCTAGCGAGGGAAGGGTATTGTGCAACGGCGAGTAGCGAAGGGTTGTTTGTCTCCTGTGACGGACTGGGCCGAGAAAAAATCCCAGGCATTTGTAAACGCGCCGGCAATTGTTTATTACATCTTTTTTAATGGGTTGTGCGACAAACTGTGTAGTACTAGTAGAAAGATGTTGCGATGTGACGTGCGGAATTAGCTTGATTTTGCCGTGTGATGCTCATTGGCCCATTCTCATTGGCCATCTAACCCAAAACAAATTATTTTTGGGTTAGATCGCGTAAATATAAATGTGTCGTTAAACCCGCCACCACCATCCGACACAGCGTGTCGATTAGTTACTACTTGAGCACTAACCCGTCGTGTGCTGGAGAGTAAACCCACTACTACATTTACAATCCCAGCACTGTGACGTTTCATCGGTAATTCTAATAGCCAACATCATCAGGCAACAGCCAGAGTTAGGGAGACATCCTCCTCGTCTTCACTTGTGAGTCAATCAGGTACGAAGACCAGAGGAGGGGGGGGGTAATGTATTCATATTTGTTACAAAGCTATATATTACCGGTTGGGTTATTCATATTTTAATCAACATACATAATGTGCATGCATAACGCGCATGTTCGATGCCCATACAATGTGCATGCACACCATGCATTCCACATCCTGCTGTTTTTGGGTGTAAAAAATTATCGAAATCCCTGTTATCTAAAATGTGGTTATGGTGTTCATATGGCGACTCAGCCACGAATGTCAATCACCATTCTTCCCTCCAGTGGACCTGGATAGTGGACGGTAACAATGTTGATGGAATGGATTTTCTCCCAGCTCCCTTTCCAAAAAACTCAGATTAATTCTCTAAAAAAACATGTTCATGCATACAACTAGAACTGTAAAAAATATATATATATTTACAAGCGCCATTTGTTAACTTTGAGATTTGCGTGATAAAATGTGAGCAATGATGCGGGTGTTGAGTTATTTTTTTTCTTCTGAGATATTATCGGACCTGGTCTGGTTCAGCTCTGTTGTTCCAGCAGTGTGAGTTTACTCGAGTTTAAACTAGAAAATGATGAAATGAACATGGACTCGAGACTAATAAAATATAATACCAAAAAATGTCAACATCTGAAAATGTAGTTTCTGCCTCTACATGAATGTAATAGATGCAGGCATTGGCTCAATAAGGTCCATCATGTCTTTTTCGGATACAAATGGTTGAATGGTGACGCTTGCTGCCTCACGGTTCACGTTCAAGTTCCTGTGACGTTCATCAAAAAAATAGGAGTGCTTGGTTTCAACCTCAAATTTGCCAAAAGTTCAGAATTTGCCAAAAAAGGGCTCACAATTACTAATCATAATTTATTATTTTACGTGAGCACAGTTGGTCACGTCCGGTGCGAAATAAGTTCAACGTACATTGCACCGCATTTAAACTCTGCAAGGTGCCTGAAGCCTAAGTTTTAAGCATTTGTTTAAAGCACTCTGCACAAAAATCGAGTGATAAGGATGGCAAGGGGCAGTGTGCAAGTTTTGATCAATGAGTGACCGTAACAGAGGGCACGCAGGGTCACGAAATGGCGACAGTGGTGGGACGGGAAGGAGTGGAGCGGCGAGGGGAGGGTAGAGGAAGGGAATGATGGGCAGTGGGTAAATCCACTCGCTGTAGCAACGGCGCCCGAACTGAAGACTACACTCGTCTGTGAAACGTAACGCCTTTGCGAGAGCCACGAGCTATAACAATAACCAATGTCTTAAGAACTTCTTTTGTTTGTTCGGTTTGTTGTCCCCCCCCCCCCTCGAACCTCCGATTAGCATGATCGGCTATGTACGATGCGAGGCGCAAAGCGCTAAACGCTGCGACACCACTCCCCTCCATACACAAAGATAAAGATCCACCGTGTAGCCTTTAACAACTTGCTGGGGCAAGTGCTGTCAGCGAGCACCTATGATGATCGCAACCGCCTTTGTCTCACCAATGACGATGATTTTACATACCACACCAGGAACTCATTTATGGCTGAGTCGACCTAGATGAGGCTCTGGTGTTGGCCGTGAGTGGGAATCGAACTCTGGTCGCTGGGTTCGTAGGACAGCGAGCTAACCGCTACACTACCGCTCCCCACACACCATACACAAGAAAAAAATCCCCTGTATAACCTTAACATACTATAGGGGCAAGTGTTGTTAGCGAATAGCACATATGACGGTCGGCACGGTACACGATGTTTACACACCACACCACGTACTCATTTGAGGCTAAATCGACGAGGTGAGGGCCAGGACCGGTTCAGATAATCGTCACTGCACACACACATACGTACATATACAACATAACAAAGCGGCGGAAGGATTTGTATAAACTTGAGTCTAACTCGTCTAGTGACATTTTTGGGGGGTTTGGGACGACCGGTTCATGCCAAAAGGGTAATAGAGCAGTTTCTGTTCTCCTGTAACGCGGTTATAGTTGCGTTTCTGAAAAACACTGCGTTTTGAAAAGAATCAGGTTAATAAATAACATAATATAGGGGGATAACGCACAATCTGCGATAAAGCATGAGGTGCGTAACGCAGGCCGAACAAAGACCGAGGCGCGTGGTGGGTAATGTCTAGAAGCATCCAGCAGAATCTCAATGCCTTGTGCGATACTACGCCGAGGCAGCCGTACGTACAACCTTTCGTTCCTACTCACGCTGCGATGTACTTCCATTTTCTCGATCGCATGATATATCCAATTTGGATCCGCGTTATAAAAACATGTGTAGTGTAATAGCGCCGGCTGGTGGACAACAGCAGCAACTGTGGGGAACAGATAGTACACACGCTGCCGAGGGTGTGCACGGTGTGTTGGAAGAGTGGAGGAACTAGGAGGACCCCATCTGGAGGCACCTGGAACCTGCTAGCAGGTTCGAGAAGGGAGGCGCGGTCAGGGCAGAGCCATGCCGCGCTGGTAGCATAAAAGGAGCCGAGAGTGGGAGCTCGAGGCTGCCGGTTTTGGGAGTGGACTCGTCTCGTTGTTGCTGTCGTCTCGTCGCCGTCGTCGCTAAACGTCTCGGCTAGATATTGCGCTATGAAGGAAAGTAGTTGGCTATCTCAGTCAGCGCCATCAGTGTTAGACGGCTAGTGTTGTGTACAGGCTAGGCTAAGCTACTGTTGAGAGTGTGTGGACGAGACCGTGGAAGTTGTTAACAAAGAAGGTGCCTCCTATAAACTCTGACTCTGAATCGCGAACACTACATATGCATATTTTAACATCTCCTGTTTTAATTGCCAGAAAGGGTAAAGCTTATTCTTATATTTCTCATTGTGCCCTAAATGTTGCAAAGTCCTCCGCGCTGCACAACAGACCACTGTGATGGCAAACCGGTGATTGTCCATAACCATAATTGAGAGGGGGGGGGGGGGATGTTTGGTTAGATCGCGTAAAGATAAGTGTGTGTCATTAAACCCGTCACCACCACCCGACAGCCAATTAGAAGGTTTGTCACGTAAACAAAACGTGCTAATTCGCTACTAGTTCAGCACTAACCGGTTGTGTTGGAAAGCAAACCCACAACACCATTTAAATTGGGGTTTACCCTCAATCACACATTTATATTCACGGCATTTTACCCCCCAAACAAACCTTAATATTCTTAGGTTTTTTCGGTAAAGTCACGTAGGTAAAAACATTAAAAAGTAAAATAAAATAATGTTTTTTACCTACTTGACTTTACCGAAAAAAACCTAAGAATATGAATCATTGCAGTCACGAAAGCTTCAAATCTAGAACAAACCTTAATGGTTAATATTGGTCGCGAAAGCCTATTACTATGTGTTAATCATTGTTCATAAAGCTGCTCTTACCAATAAACCTTTAAAACGGCCATTGAAGAGACCCAATCACGGTGCCTCTCTAAACCAAAACTCACCAGTTGCTTTCACTCACCCTCAATCTACTCCTCTTGATAGCAGCATAAACACTTTGACCAAGAGAATATTGGTTCCGGATACAACCACATTTGCAAATGTGGTTTGTAAATGTGATCCTTACCCGTGTCTCAATAGTTCAGTGTTATGTGCAGTGTTATTGAGGGACTGCTACTGCGTGTTGTTGTCTTGGTGTGGTCAAGGACTGTTGTGTTATTTTTTTCTACCTTGCCCAAACTCGCATTCGGTTGTTGAAAAATTGTCAGGAATGTCAGTACTTGTGCAATTCTATTGTATATAAGCCTGTTCCAAATTTAGATTTTTTTATATATTGTCTATTTTGAACGTCACAGTTCCTGGTAGACACAGATGCGTTCCATGCATGATGAAATGTGTAAAAAACAGATGACAAAGCCAAACAGCAGCAGAATGGGAAGCAGGAAAACAGAATACAAGATACTTTGATGAGATGGGCATGATGAGAATCACTAGAGCTGAGGATGGTCTTGTGAAGCCGCAGTATATTTTTCTTCCAGGAATTAACCTAACTCATGAAGCAGAGGGGACACACATTAA
>NW_024705466.1:0-42258 GCF_018977255.1 Callorhinchus milii | reverse complement strand
GAGGTTCTCTGCAAGCCATCTGGCTACCATGAGAGATTCGTTCATAAGGCGATCCACATATACAAACACAGAAACAATTTCAACCGAGAAGATGGATTCTGGCTCAGCAATCATTGGAAGGACGTAATAACCATTTCGGATCTTAACTGATTGTTCACGTTTACGGTGACTTTCAGACCGCAGTCCACTCACTGGCATTGACTGTGTATCTTGTGTGCTCCACAGGGAATGCATTATTTGCTCCGCTGCGGGTCTCCTGCTTCTACTTACTATTAACATTCCCTCCCTTTGTTAATGCTACCCTACCCCCTCTCTTTGATGCTGCTAATCCTGCATAATGCATGGGTATAATATGATGACTTTGAAAACCCCCAGCCCACCTCCTACGCATTTCCCATAAATATGCTAAATTTGTCTTGAAATGCAAATTATTTTGTCAAGGCGCTCTTCTTCCACCTCCAATCCAGCTTATATATATGCTAAATTCCTCTTGATATGCAAATTATTTTGTCAAGGCGCTCTTCCCCCCCTCCAACCCAGCTTAAAAAGACGCTCCAAGCCTGGGGTTGTCATTCAGACTCTGTCTTCTCGACAGACCTGTTCTTCACCTGAGGACGGCTGCTTGCGTTGTGGCCGAAACGTCGTGAGAATTATTTTATTATGTTTTATTTTTATTATTTTATTACTTCCCTTCTACGTGACTTTACCGAAAGAACCAAGAAGACGAGGAAATCTCGTTCGGCCCTTGCGCCCCCTGTTGACACGGGACCGGTACTGCAGGCCAAGAATATGCATGGCGCCAAACGATGCCACCACACATTCAATGCACGTCGTGGTTATAAGGTCGGTCGGCTACAGACATCAGCAGTTGGAGTTCATCACGACCACGGTGGTGAGATGTTGACTCCCTCGCCCGGTACACAAGCGGTCGTGGGTTCGATCCCGTGTACCAGGCGAGGAAGTTAACATCTCCCAGCCACCGTGATGATGACGACGATGATGAGTGAGACATGAAAACTCAAAATATGCAGCAGCAGCAGCAGCGGGCATCGTCGGGATGGAACCCACGACCTCTTGCGTACCATGCGAGGTGTGTGAACATCGTCACCACCGCTCTGCTTCTCTTCTGCACAGTGTCGCTGGCCATGAGAACTCCGATGGGCTCCGTCTCCCCGCTGCTGCTGGGACTCTGCGCCTTGGCACAGCTGGGGGCAGTCGCCAGCGACTCTTGGTGGTAACCGCCGCTAATTTCCTCCTCACTCTTCTGCGATGGGCGCACAAGTTTCTAAGTTTATTTATTTTTGAGCAACCTTACCTAATATCTTGCACACACCCCCCCTACGGCTGTTTGTGTTTTGTTTAACACCGAGTAGCGGGCAGGGCTCTCGTGACCAATATCATCCACAGGAGTTTTTGGGGGGGGTTACATCGCGTAAATGTATAAATGTTGTCATTAAAAATATATCTAGCCACAACGATGATGAGAGAGACACGCAAACTCCAAATATACAGCAGCAGCAGCAGGCGTCAGGGTTGGGATCGAACCTACTACCTCCTGCGTACCAGGCGAGGTAGTCAACATCCCCTGGCCACCGTGACCCCCCCACCCACCCTCTGCAGGTCGCTGGCATTGTGGACGCCCCGGCTCCACCCCTCCACGCATCCGCTGCTGTTGTGCAGCATGGCGCCGGGCTGTCCCCCACACAGCGCCAAATATGCCAGAAGCAGCCGCACTTGATGAAGCTCGTGGCCGAGGGTGTCCAGCTGGCGATTGCCGAGTATCGGCACCAGTTCCAGGCCAAGCGGTCGAACTGGACCACGAGAATGGGCTCGTCCCTTTACCTCGGTCGGGTAAGGAGATCGTCTCCCCGGGTCCGAGCCAGTGTCGAGCCTCTCCCGGCAACAAGCGGGTTTCCCTCGACGTTTAGCTACACACGGACAACCTTTCTACACGGCCCCATCGTCGGCTTCTAACTGCACAGCTGGCTGACTAATGCAGCGATGACGACGATGGGAGCCGTGCAGAGGATCGGACATGCGGACGGAACACGGCGAGCGTTGACGCAGCTGGGACCCGCAAAGCTAGGCCATGCCCCCTTGTAGAACCTTCCAGCAGGTTCCATGAGCCCTGTCATTGCACAAGTCAAGGATTCGCCACGTTCTGTCTGCGTGCCGAAGCCTTGCCCGTCAGACGCGGCGGCTGTTTTAACGACGTGACGTTTCTATTTCGGCGACCTCCGCTAGAAAGAGAAACGACAACCTCCATTATAGACAAATGATGAAATTGTTTTGTGGGTGGGGGGGGCCAGGCTCTCGCGAGGCCGCCTTCTTCACCGCCCTCACCGCCGCCGGTGTGGTGCACGTGGTGGCGCGCGCCTGCTACACCTCGCAGGTGATCCGCGACAGCTGCAACTGGACCTATGACCCCTTGCTGCACCACGGAGATAACATCCAATACGGAGTCCATTTCGCCAAGGTGTTTGTGGACGCGAGCGTTCACGACCGCTGGAGGCGAGGGGGACAACGCAAGTCTTTGGCGAAACTCGTGCAGATGGATTTGCACAACTACGAAGTCGGTCGCGTGGTGAGTGGGCGGGTGGCTTGTGGGTATTGTCGTATGAAATGTTTTTTTATGGAAAAAAGTATCAGTTTATGAAATGCTGCACATTATATACTTGGATCGGCATCGTTGTCTAGGGGTTGTCTTGTTCAGCAGTTCTACTGCTGTAGCCACCCGATTGCTTGTGTTGCAGGTTGAAATGTGATTTATTTATTTTTCTACTACGTGACTTTACCGATCTAACCCCCCAAGTCAGCACGCTCGTGTTCGTCATTAGCCGTTGCGCTGCTGCTCCTGTGAGTAGCAGCCTGGCTTTGCGCCACTACCCTTGGGTGCGCACAGGCTGAGAAGGGATGCAGTGATGTGGTACAGGAGGACGTGGAGCTGAGTGGACTTGCCATGACTGGTACCAGCGGTGTCAAGATCGGCCTCTGTGGAGGAGGCTCGTGAAGGACGCTACTGGGCAGTTGGAGGCAGTCGCCCTCCAACAACAACGGAGGGTGGAGGAGCGACGCTCACAACAACGAGCGGAGCGCCGGGTGGCTAAAGCACAGCAAGTTGGCACAGTAGGGGCACAGGTGGTGCATCAGCCAGTCATCTCAGTCAGTCGACCCGTGGCACCTGGGTCTGCCCCGTGACCTCCTGCCAGCGGGCGTTCGACACTTCACGTGGCCTCAACGTGCACACGGCCTGGCACAATCTCCTCGTGACGTCACCGCCACTTAGTGGCGAATGGCGGTTGGTAGTGACAAATGATGATGGTGTTGGTGGTAACTGATTGTGGTAGTAACAATGACGTGGTGGTGGTGCTGCAGGTGATGGAAGAACTGTTACTACTGCGGTTGCGACAACAGAACCGGTGAATGCGACAGAGTCTGCCTGCCGCTGCGCGAAGACTTTCGCGACGTTGGCGACTTTCTGAACGTGAGCTCACGGCTGCCGGTGATGAGACTGCACCCGGAGGATTAATCCACAGTCGGGTTACAAACGGGGGGAGGGGTCCCTAACAGCATTCACTCAACCACCACCACTTCAAAAGAAAACATGGCGGATCCTCCCCCCCCCCGATGACGATGATGATAATCTATGGGGACCTCATTTGCCAGTAAAAATATGATAATTGGTTCTTTACCCTTCTATCTGGCAACAAAACTGACACCTTTTTGCAAGGAGTCATGTTTGCATAGACCGCAATACCTGCAGTCATAATACAAACAAAAGAACATAACTCTGATAATGTGCACTGTCCTTGAAGTTGATTGGTCCACACCCGAGACAGCTTTCCTTCGAGCCTAGTCTCATATGGGTTGGACCAGATGACGCCAAAAGGCGCACAACTCAAGGACAATGCACCATCAGAGTATGAGAGCTCGGGGCAAGCATCTACACTATGGGGACCTCATTTGCCAGTAAAAATATGATAATTGGTTCTTTACCCTTCTATCTGGCAACAAAACTGACACCTTTTTGCAAGGAGTCATGTTTGCATAGACCGCAATACCTGCAGTCATAATACAAACAAAAGAACATAACTCTGATAATGTGCACTGTCCTTGAAGTTGATTGGTCCACACCCGAGACAGCTTTCCTTCGAGCCTAGTCTCATATGGGTTGGACCAGATGACGCCAAAAGGCGCACAACTCAAGGACAATGCACCATCAGAGTATGAGAGCTCGGGGCAAGCATCTACACTATGGGGACCTCATTTGCCAGTAAAAATATGATAATTGGTTCTTTACCCTTCTATCTGGCAACAAAACTGACACCTTTTTGCAAGGAGTCATGTTTGCATAGACCGCAATACCTGCAGTCATAATACAAACAAAAGAACATAACTCTGATAATGTGCACTGTCCTTGAAGTTGATTGGTCCACACCCGAGACAGCTTTCCTTCGAGCCTAGTCTCATATGGGTTGGACCAGATGACGCCAAAAGGCGCACAACTCAAGGACAATGCACCATCAGAGTATGAGAGCTCGGGGCAAGCATCTACACTATGGGGACCTCATTTGCCAGTAAAAATATGATAATTGGTTCTTTACCCTTCTATCTGGCAACAAAACTGACACCTTTTTGCAAGGAGTCATGTTTGCATAGACCGCAATACCTGCAGTCATAATACAAACAAAAGAACATAACTCTGATAATGTGCACTGTCCTTGAAGTTGATTGGTCCACACCCGAGACAGCTTTCCTTCGAGCCTAGTCTCATATGGGTTGGACCAGATGACGCCAAAAGGCGCACAACTCAAGGACAATGCACCATCAGAGTATGAGAGCTCGGGGCAAGCATCTACACTATGGGGACCTCATTTGCCAGTAAAAATATGATAATTGGTTCTTTACCCTTCTATCTGGCAACAAAACTGACACCTTTTTGCAAGGAGTCATGTTTGCATAGACCGCAATACCTGCAGTCATAATACAAACAAAAGAACATAACTCTGATAATGTGCACTGTCCTTGAAGTTGATTGGTCCACACCCGAGACAGCTTTCCTTCGAGCCTAGTCTCATATGGGTTGGACCAGATGACGCCAAAAGGCGCACAACTCAAGGACAATGCACCATCAGAGTATGAGAGCTCGGGGCAAGCATCTACACTATGGGGACCTCATTTGCCAGTAAAAATATGATAATTGGTTCTTTACCCTTCTATCTGGCAACAAAACTGACACCTTTTTGCAAGGAGTCATGTTTGCATAGACCGCAATACCTGCAGTCATAATACAAACAAAAGAACATAACTCTGATAATGTGCACTGTCCTTGAAGTTGATTGGTCCACACCCGAGACAGCTTTCCTTCGAGCCTAGTCTCATATGGGTTGGACCAGATGACGCCAAAAGGCGCACAACTCAAGGACAATGCACCATCAGAGTATGAGAGCTCGGGGCAAGCATCTACACTATGGGGACCTCATTTGCCAGTAAAAATATGATAATTGGTTCTTTACCCTTCTATCTGGCAACAAAACTGACACCTTTTTGCAAGGAGTCATGTTTGCATAGACCGCAATACCTGCAGTCATAATACAAACAAAAGAACATAACTCTGATAATGTGCACTGTCCTTGAAGTTGATTGGTCCACACCCGAGACAGCTTTCCTTCGAGCCTAGTCTCATATGGGTTGGACCAGATGACGCCAAAAGGCGCACAACTCAAGGACAATGCACCATCAGAGTATGAGAGCTCGGGGCAAGCATCTAAACATGACTCCTTGCAAAAAGGTGTCAGTTTTGTTGCCAGATAGAAGGGTAAAGAACCAATTATCATATTTTTACTGGCAAATGAGGTCCCCATAGTGTAGATGCTTGCCCCGAGCTCTCATACTCTGATGGTGCATTGTCCTTGAGTTGTGCGCCTTTTGGCGTCATCTGGTCCAACCCATATGAGACTAGGCTCGAAGGAAAGCTGTCTCGGGTGTGGACCAATCAACTTCAAGGACAGTGCACATTATCAGAGTTATGTTCTTTTGTTTGTATTATGACTGCAGGTATTGCGGTCTATGCAAACATGACTCCTTGCAAAAAGGTGTCAGTTTTGTTGCCAGATAGAAGGGTAAAGAACCAATTATCATATTTTTACTGGCAAATGAGGTCCCCATAGTGTAGATGCTTGCCCCGAGCTCTCATACTCTGATGGTGCATTGTCCTTGAGTTGTGCGCCTTTTGGCGTCATCTGGTCCAACCCATATGAGACTAGGCTCGAAGGAAAGCTGTCTCGGGTGTGGACCAATCAACTTCAAGGACAGTGCACATTATCAGAGTTATGTTCTTTTGTTTGTATTATGACTGCAGGTATTGCGGTCTATGCAAACATGACTCCTTGCAAAAAGGTGTCAGTTTTGTTGCCAGATAGAAGGGTAAAGAACCAATTATCATATTTTTACTGGCAAATGAGGTCCCCATAGTGTAGATGCTTGCCCCGAGCTCTCATACTCTGATGGTGCATTGTCCTTGAGTTGTGCGCCTTTTGGCGTCATCTGGTCCAACCCATATGAGACTAGGCTCGAAGGAAAGCTGTCTCGGGTGTGGACCAATCAACTTCAAGGACAGTGCACATTATCAGAGTTATGTTCTTTTGTTTGTATTATGACTGCAGGTATTGCGGTCTATGCAAACATGACTCCTTGCAAAAAGGTGTCAGTTTTGTTGCCAGATAGAAGGGTAAAGAACCAATTATCATATTTTTACTGGCAAATGAGGTCCCCATAGTGTAGATGCTTGCCCCGAGCTCTCATACTCTGATGGTGCATTGTCCTTGAGTTGTGCGCCTTTTGGCGTCATCTGGTCCAACCCATATGAGACTAGGCTCGAAGGAAAGCTGTCTCGGGTGTGGACCAATCAACTTCAAGGACAGTGCACATTATCAGAGTTATGTTCTTTTGTTTGTATTATGACTGCAGGTATTGCGGTCTATGCAAACATGACTCCTTGCAAAAAGGTGTCAGTTTTGTTGCCAGATAGAAGGGTAAAGAACCAATTATCATATTTTTACTGGCAAATGAGGTCCCCATAGTGTAGATGCTTGCCCCGAGCTCTCATACTCTGATGGTGCATTGTCCTTGAGTTGTGCGCCTTTTGGCGTCATCTGGTCCAACCCATATGAGACTAGGCTCGAAGGAAAGCTGTCTCGGGTGTGGACCAATCAACTTCAAGGACAGTGCACATTATCAGAGTTATGTCTTTTGTTTGTATTATGACTGCAGGTATTGCGGTCTATGCAAACATGACTCCTTGCAAAAAGGTGTCAGTTTTGTTGCCAGATAGAAGGGTAAAGAACCAATTATCATATTTTTACTGGCAAATGAGGTCCCCATAGTGTAGATGCTTGCCCCGAGCTCTCATACTCTGATGGTGCATTGTCCTTGAGTTGTGCGCCTTTTGGCGTCATCTGGTCCAACCCATATGAGACTAGGCTCGAAGGAAAGCTGTCTCGGGTGTGGACCAATCAACTTCAAGGACAGTGCACATTATCAGAGTTATGTTCTTTTGTTTGTATTATGACTGCAGGTATTGCGGTCTATGCAAACATGACTCCTTGCAAAAAGGTGTCAGTTTTGTTGCCAGATAGAAGGGTAAAGAACCAATTATCATATTTTTACTGGCAAATGAGGTCCCCATAGTGTAGATGCTTGCCCCGAGCTCTCATACTCTGATGGTGCATTGTCCTTGAGTTGTGCGCCTTTTGGCGTCATCTGGTCCAACCCATATGAGACTAGGCTCGAAGGAAAGCTGTCTCGGGTGTGGACCAATCAACTTCAAGGACAGTGCACATTATCAGAGTTATGTCTTTTGTTTGTATTATGACTGCAGGTATTGCGGTCTATGCAAACATGACTCCTTGCAAAAAGGTGTCAGTTTTGTTGCCAGATAGAAGGGTAAAGAACCAATTATCATATTTTTACTGGCAAATGAGGTCCCCATAGTGTAGATGCTTGCCCCGAGCTCTCATACTCTGATGGTGCATTGTCCTTGAGTTGTGCGCCTTTTGGCGTCATCTGGTCCAACCCATATGAGACTAGGCTCGAAGGAAAGCTGTCTCGGGTGTGGACCAATCAACTTCAAGGACAGTGCACATTATCAGAGTTATGTTCTTTTGTTTGTATTATGACTGCAGGTATTGCGGTCTATGCAAACATGACTCCTTGCAAAAAGGTGTCAGTTTTGTTGCCAGATAGAAGGGTAAAGAACCAATTATCATATTTTTACTGGCAAATGAGGTCCCCATAGTGTAGATGCTTGCCCCGAGCTCTCATACTCTGATGGTGCATTGTCCTTGAGTTGTGCGCCTTTTGGCGTCATCTGGTCCAACCCATATGAGACTAGGCTCGAAGGAAAGCTGTCTCGGGTGTGGACCAATCAACTTCAAGGACAGTGCACATTATCAGAGTTATGTTCTTTTGTTTGTATTATGACTGCAGGTATTGCGGTCTATGCAAACATGACTCCTTGCAAAAAGGTGTCAGTTTTGTTGCCAGATAGAAGGGTAAAGAACCAATTATCATATTTTTACTGGCAAATGAGGTCCCCATAGTGTAGATGCTTGCCCCGAGCTCTCATACTCTGATGGTGCATTGTCCTTGAGTTGTGCGCCTTTTGGCGTCATCTGGTCCAACCCATATGAGACTAGGCTCGAAGGAAAGCTGTCTCGGGTGTGGACCAATCAACTTCAAGGACAGTGCACATTATCAGAGTTATGTCTTTTGTTTGTATTATGACTGCAGGTATTGCGGTCTATGCAAACATGACTCCTTGCAAAAAGGTGTCAGTTTTGTTGCCAGATAGAAGGGTAAAGAACCAATTATCATATTTTTACTGGCAAATGAGGTCCCCATAGTGTAGATGCTTGCCCCGAGCTCTCATACTCTGATGGTGCATTGTCCTTGAGTTGTGCGCCTTTTGGCGTCATCTGGTCCAACCCATATGAGACTAGGCTCGAAGGAAAGCTGTCTCGGGTGTGGACCAATCAACTTCAAGGACAGTGCACATTATCAGAGTTATGTTCTTTTGTTTGTATTATGACTGCAGGTATTGCGGTCTATGCAAACATGACTCCTTGCAAAAAGGTGTCAGTTTTGTTGCCAGATAGAAGGGTAAAGAACCAATTATCATATTTTTACTGGCAAATGAGGTCCCCATAGTGTAGATGCTTGCCCCGAGCTCTCATACTCTGATGGTGCATTGTCCTTGAGTTGTGCGCCTTTTGGCGTCATCTGGTCCAACCCATATGAGACTAGGCTCGAAGGAAAGCTGTCTCGGGTGTGGACCAATCAACTTCAAGGACAGTGCACATTATCAGAGTTATGTCTTTTGTTTGTATTATGACTGCAGGTATTGCGGTCTATGCAAACATGACTCCTTGCAAAAAGGTGTCAGTTTTGTTGCCAGATAGAAGGGTAAAGAACCAATTATGATGATGACAATGTCAATGGCGGCTGCAGGAAAAGTACGAGAGAAGTTCCGCCATGCGGCTGGTGAGGAACAGCAGGAGCGCGGCAGCGGCAGCGGCGCCGCCCGCTGGCGCCTGGAGCCGGTGAACGAGTGGTTGACGGCGCCCTCGGAGATCGACTTGGTCCACGTGAACGCCAGCCCGGAGTACTGCGTCCGTGGCAGCACCAGCGCGCGGGGGGTGCGGGGCAGCGCTGCAACGACACCGAGCTACCCGAGGGGTGCACCGTCACGTGCTGTGACAGAGGATACGACATCTCACAAGGTGGGCCCCCCCCTCCGAAAATAGACTAAAACTATTCACTATGAGACATCTCCTTTAGCAGTGGCAAAATATAGTGATGGGTTTTTACCCTTTCAACTGCTGCAAAAACTGACACCTTCCCCTGCACCTCCTGAGCGCATGGCTGGCTGTGTACAGTGTCAAGAAGTTCAACGTACAAACTCTACACTACACACTACACTACACACTACACTACACTATACATCACATCCTATACACTACACTACACACTACACTACACACTACACTATACACTACACTATACACTACACTATACACTACACTTACACTACACTACACACTACACTACACACTACACTATACACTACACTACACACTACACTATACACTACACACTACACTACACACTACACTATACACTACACTATACATCACATCCTACACACTACACTACACACTACACTACACACCACACTACACTACACACTACACTATACATCACATCCTATACACTACACTACATACTACACACTACACTATACACTACACACTACACTACACACTACACTATACATCACATCCTATACACTACACACTACACTACACACTACACTGTACTGTACACTACACTACACACTACACTACACACTACACTGTACTATAAACACTACACACTACACTACACACTACACTACACTGTACACTGTACTATAAACACTACACTGTACACTACACACTACACTACACACTACACTACACACTACACTACACACTACACTATACATCACATCCTCTACACTACACACACTACACTACACACTACACTATACACTGCACACTACACTATACACTACACTACACTATACACTACACACTACACTATACACCTACACTATACACTACTCTACAGCACGACTCTACACGACTGTAATGACCACCTGGCCATGCATCACCGTCTCTCTCTATTCACACCGTCCTTTTACCACTGTACACTAGTCGTCACTACTGTACAGTACCGGACACCACGCAATACATCCCAAAATGCGTTTCTGTGGAACTGCTTTCCGTGAGCCTGAGCTCGCTCAAGGGATATCGTCGGGACCATTCGCAGAGGTGCTAACGGGTTTTGATTCCTTACCCCTCGTACCCGGACCCAGCCACACCAGGGTCGCAAACGGGTACCCGTTCCCTACCCGTACCCTACCCGTACCCTACCCAAAATGAGTGACAAACGGTGACTCACCAGTGACTCATGGCCTACCCGTACCCGGCCGCACCAGGGTCGCAAACGGCTACCCGGCTACCCGGCCCGGGTACGAGTAGCCGGGTAATCGGTAGGGTACGGGTATCGGGTAGGGTACGGGTATCGGGTAGGGTACGGGTATCGGGTAGGGTACGGGTAGCCGGGTATCGGGTAGGGTACGGGTATCGGGTAGGGTACGGGTATCGGGTAGGGTACGGGTATCGGGTAGGGTACATCGGGTATACGGGTATCGGGTAGGGTACGGGTATCGGGTAGGGTACGGGTATCGGGTAGGGTACGGGTATCGGGTACCCGGTTGCGACTCTGGTCGTTTGACAACGTCGGGAGGAGAAGTGCGCGTAGATGTTGTTCACCTCGACGTTAACGGCGGTCGCACAATAGCGACGATCTCGTGAGCTCTCTCCCCTCTGCTGTTCCCTCCCCAGTCACGCTGGAGATGCAATGCGGGTGCAAGGAGCAGCTCAAGGAGAACGTCAAGTGCAAGCTTTGCCCGTGGACCGTCGATCAATTCGCTTGCAAGTAGCCTCCAGCCCCAGTGGAGGGGGGGCCTCGACTGAGATCGCGACCCCACAAAGTTGTTTATGGCATCGACATCCAGCGTGTACCCCTCACTACGAGCTGCGTTCTACTTTACACACTACACTCGCGTGCGACACGCCACCAGCCACACTCTGATACACTGCACTATGCACTACGCTACTATACACTATGCACTACGCTACTATACACTATGCACTACGCTACTATGCACTATGCACTACCCTACTATACACTATGCACTACCTGCTATGCACTATGCACTACCCTACTATACACTATGCACTACCCTACTATACACTATGCACTACCCTGCTATACACTATGCACTATGCACTACCCTATTATACACTATGCACTACGCTACTATACACTATGCACTACCTGCTATACACTATGCACTACCCTACTATACATTATGCACTACCCTACTATACACTATGCACTACCCTACTATACACTATGCACTACCTACTATACACTATGCACTACCCTACTATACACTATGCACTACCTGCTATACACTATGCACTACCCTACTATACACTATGCACTACGCTACTATGCACTATGCACTACCCTGCTATACACTATGCACTACCTACTATACACTATACACTACCTACTATACACTCTGCACTATGCACTACCCTACTATACACTATGCACTACCCTACTATACACTATACACTACCCTACCATACACTATGCACTACCCTACTATACACTCTGCATGCGATTCATCTTCACGATGCGAAAGCGTCCGTTGTTTTGTGACGTCGCCACTTGAATGCGCTTAGCGACCAAGTGGCGTTGTTCCGTTTATTCCGTTGTTCTCGTTAACGCCGCCGCGTTTGCCAAATCTGGGAAACTTTCACTCGGCGCTTGTTGGGATTCACAGCGGCGTCCGTCCCACCCTTCCTGCGAGCCGCTCACACTGAATCCACGATTTCACACGACTTCACACTGCACTGCACTTGTATGCAGTATCTCACCTATTAAAGTCATGTTTGTTTCTGTTTATCTGTGTATGTGTGTGTGTGTGTGTGTGGTGTGTGTGTTTATCTGTGTATGTGTGGTGTGTGTATGTGTGTGGTGGTGTGTGTAGTGTGTGTATGTATGTGGTGGTGTGCGTGGTGGTGTGTGTGTATGTGTGTGGTGTGTGTGGTGTGGTGTGTGTTTATCTGTGTGTGTGTGGTGTGTGTTTCTCAGTGTGTGGTGTATGTGTGTGTGTTTCTCAGTGTGTGTGTGTTTATCTGTGTGTGTGGTGTGTGTGTGGTGTGTGTGTGTATCTGTGTGTGTGTGTGTTTATCTTGTGTGTGTGTGTGGATGAAAACTTGCTAAGGATTGGCTCACGAACCACAGGGTTTACGTTTAACGCACAACCACAGATACACACCCACATACACACCACACCACACACACCACACACACACCACACACTCAGATACACACCACACACACATATACACCACACACACAAACACACACCACACACACTCCACACACCACACATACACACCACACCACACACCACAGATACACACCACACACACCACACACACACACCACAATATACACACCACACACACACCACACACACACCACACACAACACCAACACCACACACCACACAACACACACCACAATACACACACACACAGACACACCACACACACCACACACACACACACAACACATACACCACACACATACACACCACACACATACACACCACACACACACCACACACACACCACAGATACACACACCACACACACACACCACACACACACACACACACACACACACACACACACACACACTACGCCACACACGAAAGCCAGTGAAGAATTGTAGATCGGCCGCTGACAATTCACTCCAAAGCATCCGCTGATAAAAGCAGATAAAGGCGCAGTCCCTGCAATGTCCCTACTCAGGCTCTTGTTGGCAGAACGGCCTTCCCACTCTGAGGAGCTCTGGACAGAGCTCCTCGATGGGCTACTTGGCCTACTCTTCCACGCTGACGTCTACAGACGCCGTGGGAGAACACACCAGAGTGGGGGTAGCCCACACTCTACCCCACCGACTGGACCGGGTGGTGGCTGGGTGCGTTTTGAGAAACGTGTCCATTGGTTCAGCTGCCGTAGCGACGGCGGGTGACGGAGCGGTGACCTCTGGGTTGTTTGACCTTCTGAGTCAATGGTTGGCGTCACGTTGCGAGCCCAGTGTGTTTGTACGTGCGATGTCGGTCAAATGAAAGTCACTTAAATTTCGATTTAAAGCTTTCGTGACTGCAGGGATTCATATTCCTGGTTCTTTCGGTAAAGTCACGTAGAAGGGAAATAATACAATATAAAAAAACATTTCTCACGTTTCGACTGCAACACAAGCAATCATCATCAGGTGTGAAATCCACAGAAAAAAAAATGTATTGCTGTGGATTTCACACCTTCTACGTGACTTTACCGAAAGAACCAAGAATATGAAAGTCACTTATTTGAACGGCCCTGGACTGAGACTGCCTGTGACCTTCAGCGTTGAGGCGCCGCTCAAATAATTAAACGGCAGCAAAGGCAAACGACAAACATCGTGAGTAGTGAACAGCGAGTGGATCAGCGCGGCTGGGCTACGTACGGTGCGAAAGAAGTGCAACACACACAGAGCAGAAGCTGTTGTTTGTGTCACTTTCTTTGTTGCAACTTGCCGGAAATCTGTGTAAATAAACACAAATAAGCCGCGTGGCTCGGCAGATTTCTCCCAGTAACGAACCAAACGCCTCTTCCGATTGCGAACCACAAACTCGGCAATCAGTTGTGCAGACCAGAAGGGGGTGGGGAGTGAATGTCGTCGTGAATGACAGCGGGTGTCTGTCATTGACTGGGTTATATCGACACACAACGTATGTTGATCACGCATGCACACAATGCATGCGCATTGCGTGTGTGTACGTTCGGCCGTTGTAAAAATAACTTCACCCAAATACACTCGTAGCGATGTTGACGTGTAACCCCATCACAGGAGCAGACTTCAAGCAGCTAATGCCGATGGGTAAAGGTGCAGTCCTGCAAGTGCTCGCGTCACCGCTGTGACGGAAGGTTTTCTCGAGGGAGCTCCGGAGAGAGAGCCTCCGTGGGATGTAACTTGGCCTACTCTTCCACGCTGGCCAATACTTTGTTTTAGGAGAGGTGGGACTACACAGACTCGGTGATGATGTATCTTGGAGGAATCCGATGAGCTGTGAAGCTCTTCATCACAGATATCCAGTCGGAAATGTTGACCACCACCACCCACATTTTACCCCACCGGTCAAATTAAAGCATGCACATTCTCTTGAGGGCCTTGTGATTCTAAATGTGGAGGGAAAACCCGGAGAGAAATCCACGTGCCACGGGGAGAGAGACACGCAGACTCCAAATATACAGCAGCAGGCGTCAGGATCGGGATCGAACCCACGACCTCTTGTATACCAGGCGAGGTAGTCAACATCTCCTAGCCACCGTGATGATGATGAGAGAGAGACACGCAGATTTCAAATATACAGCAGCAGGCGTTAGTCGGGATCGAACCCACGACCTCTTGTGTACCAGGCGAGGTAGTTAACATCTCCTAGGCACCGTGATGATGATGCTCTTTCGATTAACCCCGGTGTGTGCCAATACAAGTTGGCCCGGCTCATCTTTTGCCTCCTCGGTTGCATACTGATAGTGTGCCTCTGTGTATGTGGGGCGGGCAGAAATGTGGCGTGCTGGTTAGTGAAATGCGCTACAAACGTGGTGATCTGAATACAAAATGTCCAGCAGCCACTTCTAACTCGGTTGCAAATATAGGAACCGTTCCTGGGCATTCCCTTGGCTTTGTCTGGTGCCAGGATGTAGAGTGGAGTTTGTCTGGTGCCAGGATGTAGAGTGGAGTTTGTCTGGTGCCAGGATGTAGAGTGGAGTTTGTCTGCCAGGATGTTGAGTGGAGTTTGTCTGGTGCCAGGATGTAGAGTGGAGTTTGTCTGGTGCCAGGATGTAGAGTGGAGTTTGTCTGGTGCCAGGATGTAGAGTGGAGTTTGTCTGGTGCCAGGATGTAGAGTGGAGTTTGTCTGGTGCCAGGATGTAGAGTGGAGTTTGTCTGGTGCCAGGATGTTGAGTGGAGTTTGTCTGGTGCCAGGATGTAGAGTGGAGTTTGTCTGGTGCCAGGATGTAGAGTGGAGTTTGTCTGGTGCCAGGATGTAGAGTGGAGTTTGTCTGGTGCCAGGATGTAGAGTGGAGTTTGTCTGGTGCCAGGATGTAGAGTGGAGTTTGTCTGGTGCCAGGATGTAGAGTGGAGTTTGTGCCAGGATGTAGAGTGGAGTTTGTCTGGTGCCAGGATGTAGAGTGGAGTTTGTCTGGTGCCAGGATGTAGAGTGGAGTTTGTCTGGTGCCAGGATGTTGAGTGGAGTTTGTCTGGTGCCAGGATGTAGAGTGGAGTTTGTCTGGTGCCAGGATGTAGAGTGGAGTTTGTCTGGTGCCAGGATGTAGAGTGGAGTTTGTCTGGTGCCAGGATGTAGAGTGGAGTTTGGTGCCAGGATGTAGAGTGGAGTTTGTCTGGTGCCAGGATGTAGAGTGGAGTTTGGGTGCCAGGATGTAGAGTGGAGTTTGTCTGGTGCCAGGATGTAGAGTGGAGTTTGTCTGGTGCCAGGATGTAGAGTGGAGTTTGGGTGCCAGGATGTAGAGTGGAGTTTGTCTGGTGCCAGGATGTAGAGTGGAGTTTGTCTGGTGCCAGGATGTAGAGTGGAGTTTGTCTGGTGCCAGGATGTTGAATGGGTTTGTCTGGTGCCAGGATGTAGAGTGGAGTTTGTCTGGTGCCAGGATGTAGAGTGGAGTTTGTCTGGTGCCAGGATGTAGAGTGGAGTTTGTCTGGTGCCAGGATGTAGAGTGGAGTTTGTCTGGTGCCAGGATGAGTAAGTAGCCGGTGTGTGACGTCAGCTTCAGCGTTGGGGAGACAGAGGCGTGGTGCTGACCCCACCACCACCATTGCAGCCTTCACGGCTACCAGCAAATCGCATTGCCCAACAGTCAGCACGGTCAGCATAGGCCGCACAGGGGTTCTTTTGAAAATGTGTAATGCTTAATGTGGGTGAGCGAGTGTAAGGGTGTACGAGTGTGTGTTGGACAGAGTATTGTAATTCAAACCTTGCAAAAATTAACCCGTGAAAACAAAGTTTTTCACTTTAAATCCTTTATATGCGTGGCGGCTAGAGTCCTCTCGTCCTCTGGCTTGAGATGGCTGCCACCTATGGGTCAGATGATTGTCTGCCACCATTAAGCAATTGGTAATTAAATATTTAAAAAAGTTTCCCTAAACAGTGTAAAATTTTGGAAAATTTTTTCACGAAAATTAATTGTCACGCACAACGAGTCTGTGTGGAAAATGTCAGCTCGATTGGATCACGGGAAGTGGGTTAAAAAACGACCGAAAGATTTGCACGGTCGTAAGCAAGCAAGCACGCAAGCAAGCAAGCGAACTTAATATAAAGGATTTTTAAAAAACAGGTTCCGTTCTTGGCTTCTGGTATCTGGCATGCTCCTTCTCAAGGTCATCTCAGCCTTATATGAATGAGTGTTCCGTGCTGTTTGGGACTTCAAATGTGAAGAAGTCCACTTGGCTTTGGGTACCTGGTGCCTGTGTCACCGTGTGCCAATAGACGCTCGCCAGCCAACGTATCCCGGCATTGGCAACATCGCTGCCCAAGGACACGAGAGGAACAGCGACCTTCTGCTGCTGTCACAATGTCTATGAGCTCGCAGGCATTACACGTCATGAGAGTACTCTTTGGTTCTTTCGGTAAAGTCACGTATGAAGATAAAATAATAAATTAAATACTAGCATACGACGTTTCGATTGCAACACAAGCAATCATCATCAGGTATACATTAAATAGAAACACAAATCTATTATACTTAGAAATGTAATGTAATACAACAGAGAGTCGGATAACATAACAGTCAACACCCTATCTGGTTGATTACGTTCTTCCTGAGAATGCCAATTTGAGAGAGAGATTAAACACAGAACCAGAAACATATCTCTCTCAAATGTAGCATTCTCAGGAGAACGTAATCAACCAGGTTGGGTGTTGACTGTTATGTTATCCGACTCTCTGTTGTATTACATTACATTTCTAAGTATACTAGATTTGTGTTTCTATTTAATTATACCTGATGATGATTGCTTGTGTTGCAATCGAAACGTCGTATGCTAGTATTTAATTAATTATTATTTTATCTTTATACGTGACTTTACCGAAAGAACCAAAGAATAATTCCTGCATACGAAAGCTCCAAATAAATAAGTCTAAAGAGGTTACAAGTCAATCGATCAGCAAAGAACATCGGAAACCAGTCATGCATTGCTCAGTAGTCTGGTTACTTCCACATGTAGTTTTTTTCACATCTACTGTAACGGAAATACTCGTAGCAAAGAATGCGTCAGCTGGAGGGCCGGTGAGAGTAGACAACCGGCTGAAGAGGACTTCGAGACTGCAAGAGGCACAAATGTTACCATTTTATCGGCCTTGCCATCATCCTCTGCGCGTCGCGTGACATCGCCACGCCGCGTGTCTGTGCACGCAGCCCTGTCCTTGATAACCAAACCTGTCAAAATTGTGGCCATTTAATGAGGAAGCTTCAAGACAATGAAAATGTTTTGGTTTCATATTTTTTGGGATTCGATAGTTTTCACCCCCTCCTCCCCACCCCCCGTCACGCGGCCGCGCCTCGTGACGCGGCTGGGTGACGTCACGCCCCGCCCCTCGCGACGTGAACCCGGAAGCAGCAGCAGCAGAGGAAGAGGCTCTGGTGGTGGTGGTGGTGAAGGTGGTGGAGGTGGTGGTGGAGGCCTTTGACGCGCCCCTCGCCCCCCCGGAAGGACCCCGACGTAAGACCCCCACCAGGTGGGTGGGGGGGTCCACGTTTATTTGGCGTCGCAAGTGCACCTAGCCTGGCACACAGGCACCGTGGCGACGTCGTCGTTGTTGCTGCTGCTGTGTGCGTGGTCGACACGCTCGTGCTGTATCTCCATGGTAACTGTTGGGGGGGGGTGGCACGAGGGCCTTTGTGACGTCACCGCCAATTAGTGTCGACTTGGGAAGTGTGGGCGAGCGGTGGCGCAGTGGTTAGCGCACCGGGCCCTGGAGGGTAATCACAGCTGATGAACCCTTGACGGTTGTTGACGAGCGGCGTGTTCTTGGACAGCGACATTGAGTTGTGGGCTCCATGCGGCGTAGAGACGTGTCAATGCGGGCAGCGACAACAACAACAACAGCAACAACAACAGCAACAACAACAACAATTGTCTATTTGTGTTGCTCTACTCGCTTTGCGTATTGAACGTTTACAAAAGTGTGGTTCGACCGAGTGGCGACTCCCAGCTCACGTGAACGAGAGAGGGCTTGACGATGTCGCTGCGTGTGCGTGTGTGTGCTTGCGTGTGTGAATCTCTCTTGCCTGCCACGCGGTTTGCCCTGCGTGCTCGTTCTGGCGCTCTCCCATTGCGCATTCGGTTTTCTTCTTTCAGTGACGAGGGAGGGGGGGAATGCGTCGTCAAGTTCACGCAGCTTGCGATGTTGTGGTGGTCGCCGCAGTGCACAGACGCGCGCGACACGGACGGGGGAACGGTCCACAACGCGGCAGATGTTTTTGTTTTGTTTGCCAATGGCCCTCCTGAGCACAGTTTTCCCCTGCTGCGAGGGCAGCGTGATGAACACACGTCTGTGAACGCTCTCTTGGAGTTGTCGCTTCCATCTGCGGCGTGCGCGCGCGCCAGCTTGAACGTTTCCCCGTGGGCTTTAATGGGAGTTCATCTGTCGACTTTGGACGTGACGATGGATCGGCCTCGTCTCTAAGAGTGGACTGCTCTCCTCTTGCTGACGGGGCAGGATGTGTGTGGGGAGGCGATGGGGGGCGGGGGGGAGCAGCGCTATGAGGGGGCCTGACTCCATAGACTCCTCTTCCCAGCCCCCTTTCCCATCCCCGCTCATTTAGTTTTTGTTTTATTTTTTAAACCCCAAAGACAACATCGGGGCCACTCTCCGGCACAGCCAGGGAAAACCTGCTCGCCACGTGTGACCGAGGAAACCGGTCACACGTGGCCGGTAAATAATTTCGGATGTAATTTTTCGTCGGAAGTGGGGGGTAGCGTACCCACACTTAATCCGCCACCACGTGTGAGCTGCCCGTCGACTTGCCGCGGGGTGCTGGGGTGGTGTTCTCGTCGTCGTCGTTGTTTCTGCAGAGTCGCAGCCAGCCATGGACTGCCTGTTTGGAAGAGAAAGACTCCGGAGCAGATGGTGCGGCGGAACCAGCGAGCCCTCGCCGCGCGCCATGAGGGACCTGGACCGCGAGAGACAGACGCTGCAGATGCAGGAGAAGAAGATCGTCGCTGAGATCAAGAAGATGGCCAAAGCCGGCCACATGGTGAGGGAGCACGGGTATATAGTTTGGTGGGCCCTCGCTAAGCTACGTGGCAGTGGGGAGGAAAGCGCTGTGGGTGTAGTCGGATTAGCGGGAAGGTGGTGATGGGGGGACACGTGTGCAGGGTGATGGGTGGGACACGTGTGCAGGTGAGGGGTGGGACACGTTGCAGGGTGGAGGAGGGAGGGAGGCGGGTAAGGGTCGGCAACTTTGAGTTTGGGAATGGAATGTGGCCCATCTCCATGTGACAGACACACTCTCTCTCTCCTGTACGTGCCTCTTTCCCCATATCTCTCTATGTCTCTATTTTTGTCTCAGCTCTGTCTCTCTGTCGTGTGTCTTGTGCCCTTCGTGTGTGGATCTTTCTGTTTTTGTGTTTGTCTCTCCATGGCTTGGTCTCTGTGTCCTACTTTCTTCGTGTGTGGATCTCTCTCTCTCGCTGTTTCTGTGTGTCTCGTTATTCCTACCTGTGTCTTTCGCCCTCTCTCCGTCTCTGTCGCCCGTGTCCATCTCCCTTGTCGCGTTTCTTATCGCTCTGTTGACCCCATCGCCCTGAGCCCACCGCCCTGACCCTCGCCCGTGGCAGGACGCCGTCAAGATCATGGCCAAGGACCTGGTGCGCACGCGTCGCCACATCAAGAAGTTCATGGTGATGCGAGCCAACATCCAGGCCGTGTCCTTCAAGATGCACACGCTCAAGTCCAACGGCGCGATGGCCCAGGCCATGAAGGGCGTCACCAGGGCCATGGCCGCCATGAACCAGCAGGTAGGTGTGCTGGGCCCGCTGCCTCGCACACACGGAGCTTCGCGAGCGTTAGAATCGCGCTTAATCGCCTTTGTCTTACCAACTCCAGAGACGAGAATTTTGCGCGTGTGATCACCCGGGTCACCAAAGTAACACGGAACAACTCAAAGTGTGGACAATGGAAGCAGAAACAATAAATGCGTTGAAGAAGAAATGCCGACTCTACGCCTGCGAGCAAATCACTGCGGCATGCGCCCGCACCTCATTGGCTGTCTGGAAGCTAAGCAGGGTTTTTGGGCCTGGTTGCTAATTTAATGGGTGACCACCGTCAACACCACCGCGATTTCCCAGGCGTTTCGTTGGCTCTGAAAATGTACTTCCGGAAAAGAATTTGGTCAGCGATACGTTACACAAACAGGAGCAAATCAAAAATGGCACGAGTATCGTCGATGGGATTTCAAAACTTAAAAAATGTCATCGACGCTTCTTCGACTGCCATTCTTCAAAATTGTATCTTAAATATGCTAAATTCCTCTTGATATGCAAATTCCTTTGTCAAGGCGCTCTTCCCCCTCCAACCCAGCAGCTTAAATATACGCTGCCAAGCTTGGTGGTGTTTCATTTAGACGCTGTCTTTCTGACAGACCTGCTCTTCACCTGAGGACAGCTGCTTGCCCTGTGACCGAAACGTCGTGAGAATTGTATTTAATTATGTTTTATTTTTATTATTTTATTATTTCCATTCTACGTGATGACTTTACCGAAAGAACCAAGAAGATGGTTATTTATGTTTGACATTTGTTGTTCTGGCTACGGGTCGAGACTTGTCTAAGTCTTCGTGCTCGCTGGTAGCCTGGGTGAATTGTGGTGGAGCGGGGTCCTGGCCCAGCCTGGCTCACAAACTCAATAAACAAATCAACAACACGGGTCGAGGGCGATGATTGCACTTGGGTTATAATTGTTACAGTGGAATCCCTCTTCTTCACGTTGGTGATTGGTTCCGTGAAACTGGTGGTTAAGCGAAAAGGCTTAATTCGTTCCGATGGCATCGAAAGTTACCCTTTTTCACAAAAGAAGTTATTTATAACATTTAAACAATGGACATATTAATACATAAATATACTAACAACATTATAAACACATCGTGTTAAAAGAAACGGGGTTAATCGATGCATTAATTAATATTTACTCCATCGACAACAGCCCGTCGTTAACAGGGGAATGGTCGGTAAGTGAACACACTGGGCTCTATGGAGGCACTACACTACACTATACACTACACTATACACTACACTATACACTACACTACTATACACTACACTACTATACACTACACTACTATACACTACTATATACTATACACTACACTATACACTATACTATACACTACACTACTATACACTACACTATACACTACACTATACACTACACTATACACTACACTATACACTACACTACTATACACTACACTACTATACACTACACACTACACTACTATACACTACACTATACACTACACTATACACTACACTACTATACACTACACTATACACTACACTACACACTACACTATTCACTACACTATACACTACTATACACTACACTACACACTACGCTATACACTACACTATACACTACTATACACTACACTACACACTACACACTACACTATACACTATACTATACACTACACACTACACTATACACTACACAGGGGTCCTCAAACTTTTTAAACAGGGGGCCAGTTCACTGTCCCTCAGACCGTTGGAGGGCCGGACTATAGTTAAAAAAAACTATGAACAAATTCCTATGCACACTGCATATATCTTATTTTGAAGTGAAGAAACAAAACGGGAACAAATACAATATTTAAAATGAAGAACAAGTAAAGTTAAATCAACAAACTTGCCAGTATTTCAATGGGAACTATGGGCCTGCTTTTGGCTAATGAGATGGTCAATGTCCGGTTCCATATTTGTCACTGCTAGTCGTAACAAGTGATGCAAGTGTGCATCCGTTAGTCTAGATCTGGTTGGAGATTTCAAATGTTTCATTCTGGAAAAAGTCTGTTCACAGACATAAGTGCTGCCAAAGATGGTTGCCATTTTGAGTGCATGGTTCCTGAGATGAGGATATGTCTCAGAGGGAGAGATGCATAGAAATTATGAAGGCTGCTTGACTTGAATGCGTCTTTCAGAGAGTCACAATTCTGCAGTTCAGCCAGTTCCATTTGGTAAATTGTATCCACATTTTCAATGTCAATAGAAAATGGGTTACGGAAAAGCTGTATGTCCTGTTCATGGAGATGAAGCTCTTTAAATCTAAATTGGAACTCCTTTTGCAATTTTTCCAGTGAATCCACACATGTTTTGTTTGGGAATGCAACCAATGGTTTTTCCGCTAACAGATTTTGAGTTGTGGGGAGATGGCAGAAGTTTTCCTCCTTCACTTGTTTGATGAGGAGGCCTAATTTTACTTCAAATGCTTTGACATGTGATTGCATATCACAGATGAGCTTCCCCTTTCCTTGAAGTTGCACATTGAAACTGTTGAGTAGCTCTGTTACATCTGTCAGAAAGGCAAGGTGCCATTTCCATTCTGCATCATTGAGCTCTGGTACTTCTTTGTTTTTTTAAAGCAGAAAAGCTGTAATCTGTGGAAGTAAGTCATAGAAACGTTTCAAAACTCTCCCTCGACTCAGCCAACGGACTTCTGTGTGGTACAGAACATCTTCATAGTCAACATTTAGCTCAGACAGAAATTCCTGAAATTGTCTGTGGTTTAGTGCATGAGCTCTAATGAAGTTAACACAAGATACCACAATTTTCATAACAGAGTCCCACTTCAGTGATTTACTACACAGCGCTTGTTGGTGGATGAGGCAGTGTATGGCTATTGGATGAGAATGGTTATGTTTGTCCATCTCTTGGTTAATGCGAGCAATTACTCCTTTCTTAGACCCCACCATGCTAGGAGCACCATCAGTTGTCACACTGGCTAGTTTAGCCCAGTTCAGCTCCAAACCATTCACAGTTTGGCAAACCTTTTCATAGATATCCTCTCCTGTAGTTGTTCCTTTGATGCTTTGCAGTGCAGCAAGCTCTTCTGTGACTTCGAAATAGTCATTCGTCCCACGAATAAAAATTAGAAGTTGTGCAGAATCACGAACATCATTGCTTTCGTCGAGTGCCAAGGAAAAATAGGAAAGTTTTTTTGTGGAGTTTTGCAAATGCTGATGCAAATTGTCTCCCATTTCTTCAATCCTCCGTGTAATTGTAGGTCCTGAAAGACTCACTGTACTAAATAAATCGGCCTTCTCTGGACACATCTCTTTGGCAACAGAAAGAAGGCATTCTTTAACAAATTCTCCCTCCACGAATGGTCTGCCAGTGCACGCTATTAGCTTGGCAACTTGAAAACTTGCTCGCAGTGATGAAATATTTAGCTGCTTCTGCTTCACAAAAGTATTTTGCTGAGTTGTTAATGTATTTTTCAGTTTTAATATTTTATCTTTTCTCACTTCTCCGACCAAACAATCATATTTATCTTTATGTTGAGTTTCATAGTGTCGACGTAAATTGTATTCTTTGAACACAGACACTATATTCTGGCATATCAGACACACAGCTCTTTCCTTGTACTGCATGAAAAAGTAATCATAAGTCCACTGTTCTTTGAATATCCTACACTCCGAGTCAATTTTTCTCTTTCTTGACATCATTGTTTCCTAGGGAGTCAAAATTGCTATTAGTAAAATACCAATATATATACAGCACTACAAAAACAATATACCAGCAATAACTTTGCCCACACAGATACATACAGACTGCACTGCCCATCAATGCAGTCGATTGGGGCGAACTCCGCCCCCTCTCCCTCTTCCACCAATGACCGTCCTTCTCATGTAAAAAAAAGTAACAGACAGGCAGCGGCGGCAAAAACACCCGGCGGGCCGGATAAATGTCCTCGGCGGGCCGCATGTGGCCCGCGGGCCGTAGTTTGAGGACCCCTGGTATAGAGTCTTGATGAGGGAAGACTTGGTTCATCAAGGACTGAATGCTGGGGTACCCCCCTGGTGAGACACTGCTTAACCAATACATACTTCACCTGGAATGGAACTTTTTACAAGTGTTGCAATCGAAACGTCGTATGCTAGTATTTAATTTATTATTTTCTTTTTACACGTCACTTTACCGACAGAACCAAAGAGTCATTCCTGCAGTCACAAAAGCTCCAAATTAAGTAAGGAAACCTGCAACAGTGGAAGAGCTCAGGAAGATGTTGGGATTCATCTCGTACTACAGGTCGTATATAAAGAACTTTACACGGTCCGTGCATAGGGTGGCTACATTGACGTCCGCATATAGCCCCGCCCCTCGGGGGCAGGGGGGTATATAGGGCGGTGCGCGAGAGAGCTCGGGGAGTCGTTGAAGCCAGTGAAGAATGAAGATGGAGCAAGCTGGATAGGACCCTCTGACCTCTAGCCCGCTGCCCTTGTCAGGGCCGGGACTCTGTGTGGCTCAGTGGTGAGACCCTGGGTACTCACGGTTCCCGACGTCCTTATCAGGGCCGGGTCCGATGGGCCGGTGGTTGGGACCCGTACCCTGGCTAGGTCGGGTCAGATAGCCTCCCCTAGGAAATACATAGCCGGAGGAGCTGAGAGCGTAGCCGGTGTCAGGATACGCGTAGCCGTAGGCTGTGTTCCTAGGCTGTATAGCTGACTGTTACTGTAGACTCTTAATGGTTATTTGCTGCCATCTGCTGGTCACAAAGAATAAAAAAAAATAGACCGACTGTACGGGAGCCGGAATTTAGTACTCTATTATATTGGCGTGTGATTTAATTAATTATATTAATGTCCCCTCCCACAACATGCATGTGTTCTCATGGCTCCCACATAAATGTATGCAAATATAGCACGATTACCACTTCCTCGCTTCCTTTGCATCCTCCACCAGTGATCATGGCTTGCAGCTCAACATAATTTCCCCCTACCCTTTTATTCTGCACTTTACGTCCCTCTGAGCTCATCTAATCCCAAGCGACCAAACACGCCTCCCACTGGACACTCTAGGGAAAAAGATTGTTTACAGTTTTAGTTATGGAGAAGCCTGTAACAAAACTCCAACCGAGTCGAGACTTTTGATTATTATTTTGTGGTTTCTGCTACAGTACAAGTCCGTCTTTGCTTACGATATACAAGCTGTAAAGGATTCTATCTTGACATGTACTGGGAAAAGAATCCTAACCATTTCTGGTCAGTAAAATGTGAAGCATGGTTCATTAACACCAGATTGTCTGGTAATTCCAAAAGCATAATACAAATCTTGGGCTCCTATCTCTTCGTGCACAAAGAGTTGGAGCTCACCCCGAAATAGAGAGCTTCTGGAGTGGCGCTATCTTGGAAGGGAAATGATCCCTAGAGAAATTGTGTTCACGATTTCATAAACTCCTTTCATGACCAGTTTAAGGAAAAAGACTGCAAAATGTTTGCAAGGAGAAAGGTGGAGCGTCGAGACGACACTCATTCTGTGGGGGAGAGTGTGGCCCATTAGGAATGGATCACTCTTTTAATTATGTCCTTGTGCAGAAAGGGAGTAAAGTGTGGTTCTGTGAAAGCCCTGATGTGCTGTGCAGTGCATCAATGCATGTGTGCACAGCAGCATGTAATGTCTGAGTCGGGCCTGTAGGTGGCTGGCAGGGTTATTGAATGACCGCGCGGATACACCAGTCACATTGTTAATGGCGACTCGGGAACAATGCTGGTTGTAACACACGTGATGTTGCATTTTACAGAGTGACGGTGCTGTTCTTCACAAGATTAATATTAACCACAATAAATAAATGTGCTTGCCCTCTATTTGAAGCACCTGCCCACGTCCTTCATTTCGAGGGTGCAACAATAGGATAGCAGCGGAGTAACAGACCTTGGTGGAGAAGCTACGACGGAGTGAGACGGCAGGGAGAACAAAGAGCGACCGGGCTGGAGAGAGAGAGAGAGAGCAGAGAGGGAGGTCACTGGAGGAGAGGAGCAGAGGGAGAGCGAGCGAAGCCAGCGGAGCGAGCGAACGGAGAAGCATTGAGTGATGTTGATGGGGAGTTGTGCGTTGAAGAGAACGGAGGGACATTGCGCGATGCCGACGGAGATGTGAACTATACGCGTTAATAAAGAACCAAGAAAGACAAAGAAGCTGTCGCGTCAGTACGAGTCCTACGCATACAATCCAATGGGGAAATTAGGTTCGAGTCACGACCAAATCGGGTTGCGACCAAAGTTATGGAACGAATTATGGTCGTGACCAGAGGTTCTACTGTACTGGGATGCAAGTGCGACCACGGAGATATGTGTGTGCGCGGGGATTGCCTTCGAGCATACGCCCTCCATTTTGTACGCGCGCGGAAACCGCGGCGATGGTTGCGCGTTGGGCCGCCATTTTTTATTGACGCACACGGGAAACCGCGGAGATGTTCGCAAGTTGGGCCGCCATTTTGTGCGCGCGCAGAAAATCACAGCGATGTTCATGCGCTGGGCTGCGTGGCCTGGGAAGGGAGGCGTGGCCTGGGAAGGGAGGCGTGGCCTGGAGAGAGCCAGCCACGCCTGGGCGGAGCCGGCCAAACCTGGGCGGAGCCGGCCACGCCAGAGCAGATATAAGCGTGGTGTGAACGCAGAGCGAGGCTGTTGTACTCCGAAGTGAAGACGACATCATCGCTCCTCAAGTCCCGGGTCGTCGTCCTGGACCAGGCAGCCCGTTGCCTGCCTGGTCCCCTCTGTGTCGTGTTCCAGAGTGTTAGTGAGTTGAGGAAGGTGGTCACCACCTCATGTACAGTGTTATATTACTTACCGTTTAATACAGAGTGTTGCCTCCAAGCTGCGTGTGTATGCACCTAATTCGAACCCACTACACAGGCCCCACACTTTCAAGGGCCCCGCGCTAAATGCTTCCAATCTGTCAATTCCGGTTCAGTGATTCCGCACTTGTTCTATTGCTATAGCACTACGAGCTCTTTTGCTCGTCCAAGGACGGGTGTATATTACAGTACATCTGAAATATTCAATAGGAAAATTGTTCAGCTCATGATTATTAATGAGGGGGGGGGTGGCCCCATGTGGAGTGACGTCACCCCCTCATGGTTATTAGGGAGGGGTGCGGCATGTGGAGTGACGTCACCCGCTCATGGTTATTAGGGAGGGGTGCGACATGTGTAGTGACGTCACCCGCTCATGGTTATTAGGGAGGGGTGCGGCATGTGGAGTGACGTCACCCGCTCATGGTTATTAGGGAGGGGTGCGGCATGTGGAGTGACGTCACCCCTCATGGTTATTGGGGAGGGGTGCGGCATGTGGAGTGCGCGACCTTCTTGAGCGTCAGTGTAAATTAACACGCGTGGTGCATGAATATTAATGAAGGGGGGGCTCTTTTTCAGTGACGTCACACACGGATGTAGCACAGTGCTGCGTAGATTTATATTTTAACGTCACTTCCTATAAAGAAACGTCATATTTGAAGCGACTCTGCGTTATAAACTATTTAATTCTGCTCGACCTTCCTCTGCGCTGGTGTAAACATCCACCCGCTCATGAATATTAGTGAGCGGGATGGGCCTCGTGTGGAGTGACGTCACGCGGTAGGGTGTGTCTCATGTGGAGTGACGTCACGCGCGGGACGGACAGACATTTCTGGGCAATTATAGTAGGCAATACCGCCTTCAACTTTTACGAACGACTGCGTGTTTAAGTTTAGCGATTTGTCGTATTATTTGGCTGTATAGCAAATGAAAAAAACTACAATTTTTTTACTGTGCAAGTAAAACGGTGTTTTAATATTTGCGTGTTTTTATTTTATTTAGGGCCCCTTCATAACGTCCGCTACCTCATTGTTCAACGTAACAACAACAACAGCAGCAACAACAACAACAAACAACATATGTGGCGACACTTGCTTTGCAAGTGATGTACAATCACTGTTAACATTATAGTCGAGCTCACCTATAACTTACAGGACCCTTGGCCAACCTTCTAGCTTGGACGAAGACCCCCCCCCTAGGGAGCCTCTCCTGCCGCGAGACGCGTCCGTCACGTGTTCGAACACGACGAGCGAATTGGGGGAAACCCAAATCATCCTTCGGGCTGCACCGCCAGGTCGGCCGACGACTGCCCCGTGGCTGCCCCTGGCACGGTGCCCATCATCGCGAACCTTCCCACTTGCCCGCCACCCGCGTCGACCGATCTGGTCCACCGAGCCACGGATCTGGCAACGTTTGCCTCCCCGGGAGCAATGGATCCTCATCCTCCTCCTGCCGCTGCTGCTGCTGCTGGCTCCTCCTGGCTCCCCAGCTGCTCACGCGCGGCCAGGCGAGAGGATGTGGAACACGTCTTCGCCGAGCAGCAGACGGGCGAGCGTGTGGAGGAGTCGCGGGTACCAGTGAATTCCTTCTCCCTCCGCTCCCGGTGCGTTCTTGCTACTGCTGCTGCCGCTGCCGCTGCTATTGCCGTCGCCGCCGCTGCTGCTGCTGCGCGAATGTATCCCGAGGCCCCGCATGAGCTGGTGGGCCGTGCGGAGCGGCGCGAAGGCGACGTGAGCCAGGCCGTGCGTCTCGACGGCCGCGTAGCACGACACCAGCAGCCCGTCGACGATCGCCGTGCCGTGGTGCGTGAGCGGCGCGTACGACCCCAGCGCCTCCACCCAGCTCACGCGCGCCACGCGCACCGCACGCAGCCGCGGTGCTCCGTCATCGCCAACAACAACACCACTAACACCACCACCAACACCACCACTAACGCCACCAGCACCACCACTAACGCTACCACCAGCACCACCACTAACGCTACCACCAGCACCACCACTAACGCCACCAGCACCACCACTAACGCTACCGCCAACACCACCACTAACGCCACCAGCACCACCACTAACGCTACCGCCAGCACCACCACTAACGCTACCACCAGCACCACCAGGAAGATCAACACCACCGCCACCACCAACACGACCAGTAGCAGCAGGATCAGCAAGAGCACCCGCCAGCTCAAAGACGAACATGCCGGGCCGCACGCGGCTGGCAAAGAGGGCCACGGCGCGCTCCTCCGGGGGAACACCGCTGCCACTATCGCCGCCGCCGTCATCGTCGGAGTCTCCGGGCGCGGCGAACACGAGGTGCGAGGGGGTGACGAGGAGGCGGCCGCCGCCTTCCGTCTCCAGGGCGATGAAGCGGCGCCGCTGGCGGGGCTCGCGGTCGAGGAAGAGGAGGAGGTCGCTGTAGGCGGGCGGCGAGGTGGGCCCGCTCGCCGCCAGGACGCGCTCGCCGGCCCGCAGGTCGCGCAGCCTCTTGGAGCCGCCGCCCTCCACCAAGAGGCGCGCGTCGCCGTGGAAGCAGCCCTCGCTGCCCTTGGCCGCCGCGATGTTGGAGTTCTCTGCACGGGTGGGATGGAGGTAGAGATGCGGGGGGTGTGGAGGGTGGGGGGATGGAGAGAGACCGGTTAGAGAATGAGACATCGAGATGAAGAGAGGGGATATGGACAGATGGAGAGAGAGAAATATAGATTGAGACATAGAGATGGAGAGATAGAGGGATGGAGAGAGACCGGCAGAGACGGAGATGGAGAGAGACTGAGATGGAGAGAGAATGAGATGGAGAATGAATGAGAAGGAGAATGAGATGGAGAGAGAATGAGATGGAGAGAGAATGAGATGGAGAGAGAATGAGATGGAGAGAGAATGAGATGGAGAGAGAATGAGATGGGAGAATGAGATGAGAAGAGATGGAGAATGAGATGGAGAGAGAGAATGAGATGGAGAGAGACTGAGATGGAGAGAGAGACTGAGATGGAGAGAGAGAGATTGAGATGGAGAGAGAGAGAATGAGATGGAGAGAGAATGAGATGGAGAGAGAATGAGATGGAGAGAGAATGAGATGGAGAGAGAATGAGATGGAGAATGAGATGGAGAGAGAATGAGATGGAGAGAGAATGAGATGGAGAGAGAATGAGATGGAGAGAGAATGAGATGGAGGGAGAATGAGATGGAGAATGAGATGGAGAATGAGATGGAGAATGAGATGGAGGGAGAATGAGATGGAGGGAGAATGAGATGGAGAGAGAATGAGATGGAGAGAGAATGAGATGGAGAGAGATGAGATGGAGGGAGGAATGAGATGGAGAGAGAATGAGATGGAGGGAGAATGAGATGGAGAGAGAATGAGATGGAGAGAGAATGAGATGGAGAGAGAATGAGATGGAGAGAGAATGAGATGGAGAGAGAATGAGATGGAGAGAGATGAGATGAGATGGAGAGAGAATGAGATGGAGAGAGAATGGAGATGAGATGGAGAGAGAATGAGATGGAGAGAGAATGAGATGGAGAGAGAATGAGATGGAGAGAGAATGAGATGGAGGGAGAATGAGATGGAGAATGAGATGGAGAATGAGATGGAGAATGAATGAGAAGGAGAATGAGATGGAGAGAGAATGAGATGGAGAGAGAATGAGATGGAGAGAGAATGAGATGGAGAATGAGATGGAGAGAGAATGAGATGGAGAATGAGATGGAGAGAGAATGAGATGGAGAGAGAATGAGATGGAGAGAGAATGAGATGGAGAGAGAATGAGATGGAGAGAGAATGAGATGGAGAATGAGATGGAGAGAGAATGAGATGGAGAGAGAATGAGATGGAGAGAGAATGAGATGGAGAGAGAATGAGATGGAGGGAGAATGAGATGGAGAATGAGATGGAGAATGAGATGGAGAATGAGATGGAGGAGAATGAGATGGAGGGAGAATGAGATGGAGAGAGAATGAGATGGAGGGAGAATGAGATGGAGAGAGAATGAGATGGAGGGAGAATGAGATGGAGAATGAGATGGAGAATGAGATGGAGAATGAGATGGAGGGAGAATGAGATGGAGGGAGAATGAGATGGAGAGAGAATGAGATGGAGAGAGAATGAGATGGAGAGAGAATGAGATGGGAGAATGAGATGGAGAGAGAATGAGATGGAGAGAGAATGAGATGGAGAGAGAATGAGATGGAGAGAGAATGAGATGGAGAGAGAATGAGATGGAGGGAGAATGAGATGGAGAGAGAATGAGATGGAGGGAGAATGAGATGGAGAGAGAATGAGATGGAGAGAGAATGAGATGGAGAGAGAATGAGATGGAGAGAGAATGAGATGGAGAGAGAATGAGATGGAGAGAGAATGAGATGGAGAGAGAATGAGATGGAGGGAGAATGAGATGGAGAGAGAATGAGATGGAGAGAGAATGAGATGGAGAGAGAATGAGATGGAGAGAGAGAATGAGATGGAGAGAGAATGAGATGGAGAGAGAATGAGATGGAGAGAGAATGAGATGGAGAGAGAATGAGATGGAGAGAGAATGAGATGGAGAATGAGATGGAGAGAGAATGAGATGGAGAGAGAATGAGATGGAGAGAGAATGAGATGGAGAGAGAATGAGATGGAGAGAGAATGAGATGGAGAATGAGATGGAGAGAGAATGAGATGGAGAGAGAATGAGATGGAGGAGAGAATGAGATGGAGGGAGAGAATGAGATGGAGAGAGAATGAGATGGAGAGAGAATGAGATGGAGAGAGAATGAGATGGAGAGAGAATGAGATGGAGAGAGAGAACCAACAACGACAACGACGACAACTCAACACATGCGTCAATAACCACTCTGGTCTTGCTCGACATTATGCTTTTGTGTTTGCAGATGCGTTACGAAAACAACAACAACAACAACGACGACAAAAAGGGGGGCTCTCAACACAGGTAAATGGCGTAGCATGGAGCACACAGTCAGCCCCAAGCCTCGCAACTTCAGCACTCTGGACAGCGCCGGTTGGGGAAGAAGTTGGGGGATTGTGCGGTCCCGACGTCACTCGCCAGCAATGTTCGAGCCGAGACCGGGGCTCGAACTCAGGTGGCCAGGCGCGAGAGCCGTGCAGTGTCGAGAGCCGTCGCGACAGCGCTCCAAAGTGACAACGGTGACGACAGCGGCTACGGCCAGCGGAGCAACATCGTCAGTCGCACCGAGTGTGACACCCCACGCGGTGCGGAAAGTCGCTGCCGAAGGTTAAACACTCAACAGGAAACAAGAGAAGCGGCACTTTTACACGAGTGGACAAATACAGCGTGGGTCACATGAAGGGCGCGTGTATGTGTGTGTGTACATGTACACACACACACACATACACGTGTGTGTGTGTGTGTGTGTATGTGTGTGTGTGTGTATGTGTGTATGTGTGTGGTTAGCGCCGCCGTGTTCGTGTAGCCCAGTTAGACCAGTTCGATTCCAGCTCACGGCCAACACCGGTGACAATTATCTGAACCGGTCCAAGTCCTCCTCCTCTAGGTCGACTCAGCCTCAAATGAGTATGTCTGATGTGGTGTGTAAACATCGCCACTCGGGAGACAGAGGCGGCGGGGCGTTGTGCTGGCCACCCACCCCCTCGTGTGACACGCCGGCCTTCATAGGTGCTCGCTAACAGCACTTGCCCCTACAGCCTGTTGAAGACTATACGGGGGATCTGTTTCTTTTGTGTTTGGCGCTGCGCTGCGCTACGAACCCAGCGAGCCGAGTTCGATTCCCGCTCACGGCCAACACCAGTTGGCGATTAACGGAACCGGTTCTGAGCCTCCCCCTAGGTCGACTCAGCCTCAAATGAGTACCTGGTGCAGAGTGTGTAAACATCGCCTGTCGGGCGTGGTGCTGGCCACCCACCCCCCCCCCCCTCGTGTGTAGCCACGGCGCCTGAGGACACTTTTTGCCTCTGAAGGCCACGGAGCTATATCCCTGCGGCTCGATCGTGAGCTGCTTGTGGGAGAACACGAATTAAATTGTTTTTATTAAATGAGATGAGCACACACAGTCGCCTTCATCGCATATCCGTCTCTACGCATGAAACATCAAGGTATTTGTTTTATGGCTGTGATGTTTTTTTAAGCGAGTCGGATATGTGAAGGAGACACGGCTTACTTGTTTACTACTGAATAGTCTACCGCAGCACGTGAAGTAGGACCATTGCCCGAAACGTCGCCTACGACATACAGTACACACACACACATCACTTACCGTGGAGCGATGGCCGTGGGGCCACCACGTTTGTTGTCCTGCCCCCACACCTCCGATTAGTGCGGTTGGCTACGTACGGTGCGAAAGAAGTTCGCCACACGCACGCGCACTCGTTTAATTGCAACGCCCACATACGCCACAGAAATATTGTCATTGACAAAACGCCAAATGTAGTTGTTTTCTTCTTGTTCTTCTAAACACACTTTTTTTTATTATCAATCGATTAACCGGTTCGACATCACGAACCACGAATAACTCTACCAATAGGGTTTTCCCCTTTTTTTCTGGCAACAAAAACTGACACCTTTTGCAAGGAATCATGCTTACATTAACCACTATACTTGCAGTCAAATGCAAAACAAAAAACAATACTCTGATAATGTATGCATTGTCTTTGAAAATGATTGGTCCACACCAGAGACAGCCTTCTTTAGAGCCTAGTCTCATACAGTGTTCGACCAGATGACGCCAAAAGGCGGCATTCGACTGCGAGTATTGTGGCTAATGTAAGCACGATTCCTTGCAAAAGGTGGCATTTTTTGTTGCCAGAAAAAAGGGGAAACCCCTATTAGTATATTGTGGTGCTGGCAAAGGAGGTCCCACCACGAATAACTCGTCGCTCGCAACGCGCTCACCGGCCTTGACGGAGCAGTGCACGTGCGACTTGGACTCGTAGTGGACCCAGTCGAAGCCCGCCTGGGCGGCGAGGCGTGCCAGCGTGCCGTACTTGTCGCGGTCGCGGTCCGACGTGGTGATGTCCACGGCGCGCCCCTCGTAGTGCAGCGACTCCTCCGAGTGGTGGCCGTCCTCGTCCCAGCCCTCGGTCACGCGCAGCTTCACGCCGGGCCACGTGTTCATCACGGAGATGGCGAGCGAGTTGAGGCGCTCCTTGCAGCGCTGAGCACGAGCGAGCGAGCGGGAGAGAGACGGAAGAGAGAGAGTTGAGAGGGGAGAGACGGGGCAGACTTTTGACTTTTTAAACAACTTTTATTGCCGCCAGCAGCAGCAACAGCGCTGGAGGCGACTCCGATATGAAATGCACAAAGTCACCAGCAAACGAATGAAAATAAACGCTACAAATCCACGTGCTGTGGCGCTAAATGCGCCGCGCACAACACGAAAGAAAAGTCACGTGGTGGTGGTGGTGGTGGTGGTCATCGCGCACGCCACGGTGACGAGCGAGCGCTTCAGAAGGTGAACACCACGAGGGTGCCGTCCACGCTGGTGCAGAGAGGGGCTTGTCCGGCTCCCAAGCGTAGGGACCGGAGTTCAGAGAGAGGTGGACACAGGAGGGTGTGTGGGTGGCGTAGGTGGAGAGAGTAGAGGGAGAGAGAGAGGCAGAGCGAGAGAGAAACAAGGAGTTGGGGAGAGAAATACAAAGGGGGGTGGGGTGGGAGGTAGACAGATGGAGCGAGAAGGGAAGGAAAGAAGGGTACAGTGGAGGGAGACACGGGGAGACACGGGAGACACGGAGACACGGGGAGACACGGAGAGACACGGGACAGGAGACACGGAGAGACACGGGAAGACACGGGGAGACACGGAGAGACACGGGGACGGAGTCACGGGGAGACACGGGGACTCACGGGGAGACACGGGAGACAGTAAATTGCGAGAGAGAAGGAGATGGCAGTAGGTAAACAATGGGGTGTGGAGGGGGGTGAAATGACGAGACAAAGGGGCAGAGATGGAGCGGGCGGGAGATGGAGAGACACGGGGAAGAGGAGGGGGGTTATGCACGGGGAGAACAAGGGTAGAGAAGGAGAGAGAAGGAGACATCGACAGAGATAGACACGATGAGAGGGAGAAATGGAGAGAGAATGAGAATAGGGAGAGAGGGGGGAGCGATACACGGAGAGACGGCGAGAGGGGAACTACAGGGAGGAGGAGGAGGGGGGAAGAGTGAGAGATATGGAGACCAACACGGAGAGACGGAAGAGAGGGAGACACGGGGCTGCGTGCAGAACGAGAGAGAGCGAGGAGAGAGAGAGAGCGGGGGGTTACATAAAGCAAAGATTAAAAACAAACGAAATGGTGAACAAAGCAAAGTGCCGACTACACCGAGCATCTTCTTGTTTCCACTGATCATAAAAAATGATGATAATATCATCATTAGGAGTATCATCACTGATGATCATTTCATCATTAGAAGTATCATCACTGATGATCATTTCATCATTAGGAGTATCATCACTGATGATCATTTCATCACTTTTTGGTTCTTTCGGTAAAGTCACGTAGGTATAAAATAAATTAATGATTTTATGAATTTTCTACCCACGTGACTTTACCGAAAGAACCAAAGAGTATGGATCCTTGCAGTCACAAAAACTTCAAATCTAGATTGATCATATCATTATTAATATATCATCACTAATGATCATGTTATATTCATTTAGGAGTATCATTACCAGCGCCACCATCAGCAGTACTATCATCATCCTCGCCATCATCTTCCTCGCCATCATCATCTTCCTCCACATCCTCATCCCCATCATCATAACCATCATCCATCCTCACCCTCACCTAATCCCCCCCCGCCCCAATCAAGGCACCCTCCTCACCTGCGTCATGAGGCGGTCGGCCCCGGTGCCCTCCTCGTCCTTGAACACGACGTCGGGGTTGTAGTTGGGCGTCAGCTCCCGGAACCTCTCGGAGCCGCGTGCGATCTTCCCCTCGTAGCGGCCGCTCGCGCCCAGCGCCCTCTCGGCCACGTTGGGCACGAACTGCTTGAAGGCGAGCGGCGTCAGCTTGCGCGCCGGGCGCCGCCGGCCCCCGTTCAAGCTACCAGGTCCGCAGGACTCTGCCGGCTGAGGCAGCAGCAGCAGCAGGAGCAGCAGCAGCAGCAGGAGGATGCTGACGGACAGCGGCGGCGGCGGCGGCGGCGGTGATGAGGAGAGCGGCGCGCTCCGCCGATGGGCGAGGAGATGGTCCAGGTGGCGACAATCTCGCCCCATGCTGCTGCCGCCGCAAGATGTCAGCTGGGTGCCCGGCTGTGTGCTGCTGCTGCTGCTGGATGGTGGTGACGCTAAAGCTGCTGACGATGGTGGTGGCGGTGGTGGCGATGGCGCTGCTACAGCCGATGATGATGGTACAGATGGCGATCGTGTTGCGGATGGTGCTGGTGCTGGTGGTGGTGTTGGTGGTGACAATGGCGATTGTGTTGCTGCTAATGATGATGCTTGTGGTGATGTTTGTGGTAATTTTGTGTTGGTCATGGTGATACTGATGGTGATTGTGTATTGCTGATGGTGATGATGGTAATTGTGTATCGCTGATGGTGATGATGGTGATTGTGTATTGCTGATGGTGATGATGGTAATTGTATATTGCTGATGCTGATGGTGATTGTGTATTGCTGATAGTGGTGCTGCTGCTGCTATTACCACCGCTGTCGCTGTTAATGGTGGTGGTGCTGCCGCTGCTGATAATGATATCGCTGTTGGTGGTGGCTGAGTTGTCGGCGAATGCTGCAGGCTGCGCGCGTGCGCGTGTGTCCCTCCGTCTCTGTCCGTATGTGTGTGTGCGTGTGTGTGGCCAGTACCAAGACACAAGCAAGCAGCAGCAGCCCTCCTCACACACAAACCCAGGGGCCAAAGCAACGGGGCACGCCGATTGTTGAAGCGCGCTTGCAGAGGCGCACACCACTCGCACCGAGCTGCCAAGCCGCCTTGTCTGCTGCTGGCTGCTGGCCGCTGCTGCTGCTACTGCTGGGGCTCTCACCGCAGTCCCGCGGCCTCGTGGTTGCAAATGAATAGTTGGAGCCCCGCGCTGTGCCAAGAGTGCCGCGCCCTGGGAGACCTCCACCACCTCCACCACTACCTCCTCCACCACCACCTCCACCACCACTACCTCCTCCTCCTCCACCACCTCCTCCACCACCACCACCTCCTCGTCGTCTCTCGTTCTCTCTGTCTCTCTCGAGCGCGTCCTGGAGCACCATTGCTGTGGTGCTGGGACTGACACCTCACCAGGCAAGCCTCTCATCATCACCACCTCCTCCACCTCTCCTGCTGTGTGGGTGAGTGAGCGAGCGAGTGGGGGTAAAGTGTGTGCGTGTAGGCCCGGCAAGGTGAATGTTAAAGGGAAAAGCAGCGATTCTAGATTTGAAGTTTTCGTGACTGCAAGGATTCATACTCTTAGCGGGTTGTTTCGGTAAAGTCACGTCCTAAAAAAATACAAAAATTTATAATAAAATAAAAATACATCGACTTATTTTCACGAATTATTATTTTATTTTGTATTATTTAACCAACGTGCCTTTACCGAAAAAAACTTAAGAGTAAGAAAAACAATGAGCCTACTTTTACCCTTACCCTATAAAAATTATCCGATTTTCATGGTAATTACTGGGGTACTACTACACATGAACAAGGTTTATAGCGGTACATGCTGTAGGTAGAGCGATTTGTTCATATAGAATACTCTCCATGATTCCAATTTTACACGTTGTTGTTGTTGTCGTTGTATCCTCAAATCTTGTCACTCAATTTTAACCCACTTCCCAATGTGGCATCGACTGCAAACTTGGTATACTTACGTCTTACTGATGACAACACTATATTCTATTATAAAAAAAATAACATATTTGGAAACATTCTTTTGTAAATGTTATGTTTCGGCTTGGGTCTAATTGTCCACGCTCAACTAACGTTGGCTGTAATTGGCCACGGTGAATGCATTTATGATACGTAGCTTTAGCGATTTTATTTACTGCTACACACTAACATACACTACACTACACTAACTACACTACACTATACACTACACTATTACTATACACTATTACTATACACTACACTATTACTATACACTACTATACACTACACCAGCGGTCGGCAACCTATGGCTCGCGAGCCATATATGGCTCTTCCGGTGACGGCATATGGCTCCCAGACAAATTTGAGTTGAAAAAAATAATAATAAAATAAAAATAAAATGAGTTTGGAACTGATTTTAAAATACTTGTGATATTGCTTAATAATACTGTGTCATTTTAAAGTAAACAGAAATTAGTTTTGAAGATAAAATTTCTCGGGTCACGGGTCCCGTGACCAGAAGTCGCATTAAAAGTAAGACATATTTAATTTATTATACGTTTAAAATACTATATGGCTCTCAATGAAATATATTAAGAAAAATTGGGCTTTTATGGCTCTCCCAGTCAAAAAGGTTCCCGACCCCTGCACTACACTATACACTACACACTAAACTATACACTACACTATTACTATACACTACGCTATACACTACACTATACACTACACACTAAACTATACACTACACTATTACTATACACTACGCTATACACTACACTATACACTACACACTACCCTATTACTATACACTACGCTATACACTACATTATACACTACATTATGATACGTAGCTTTAGCGATTTCATTTCAATGTTACCACGATACGATACGTTCAATGCATGCTAAAAGTTTATTTTTCTAGCAGATAGGATTGTTTCCTGAACAAACTTCATATTAATTTGCAGTTCATATAGGTAGGTTAAGAATTTACCTTGGTTTTTTTTACTTTAAATGTTACTGTGCAATACAGTCTTGTAATTAATAAACACACACAGGATATAGTCTATACAGTACGCTACTGTAACTTGCTCTGTTTTGCTAGATTACCACCACCCTGTAAGACTCCTGGCTAGGCTAGAGGCCATCTTCGACTTACGATATTTTCGACTTACGATGATAGGGTCGTCGTAACACATCTCCATCGTAAATAGAAGTGACATTCAGATCGACATCACATGCCACCCTCCATCTGCACTGCTCCTTCTGCTGCTGCTGAGTTCAACAACTCGGCAGAATCAGTGTCACCGCCACGCAAAGTAGAGGAAAGGTAAAACCATATTTCATGTTTTATAAATACATATTCAACTTAACTAATTCGTCATCTATATACAGATAACATGAAAACACGATCATTGTTTATCGATATACAGATACAGCTAAACTACGTGTTATCCATATACAGATAAAACTAAACTAGATTTAATCGGTATACAGATAATTGATATAATCTTAGGTTTTTTTGGTAAAACTACGTAGGTAAGAAAAGTTATAAAATTATAATAAACGAAAAATAACTCAATTGTGATGTAATTTAGTTATTTTTCATTTATTATAATATTTTTCTTATTTTTTCCTACGTGACTTTACCGAAAAAACCTAAGAGTATGAATCCTTGCAGTTACGAAAGCTTCAAATCTCAAAGAAAATTGACGTATTTTTAAATCCTTTATATTAAGTTCACTTGCCTGCTTGCGCGCTTACGACCGTGCAAATCTTTCGGTCGTTTTTTAACCCACTTCCCGTGATCCAATCGAGCTGACATTTTGCACACAGACTCGTTGTGCGTGACAATTAATGTTCGTTTTTACTTTGAGCGTATCGTGCTTTTGTATTGAATGTTCTCATGTCCTGACCCCGTGACCTTCCTCGGCGTTTGTGTAAAAGATCTTGATAGCTCACCGGAATGAAGACCTTCATCTGTGTTTCTAAAACACCTCAATGCTTCTAGATTTGAAGCATTCGTGACTGCAACGATTCACACTCTTAGGTGTTTTCGGTAAAGTCAAGTAGGGAAAAATAAATATTAAATAATAAAATGATGGAAATAATAAAATTAATTAAATTATATAAAATAGTCTAATAATTATCATTTTATTAATATTATTTCTATCATTTTATAATTTATTAATTATTATTTATTTTTCCCTACGTGACTGAAATTCGCTGCCTGGATGGCTTTTAGTAGACAAACAACACGTCACAGATGTTCCATTGTAAGACCCCCAAATCTCCCTCCCATCCTTCCCCCTCCTGCCGCCCCTCCCTCTCCTACTCCCCCTCCCTCTTGCTCCTCCCCCTCCCTCCACCCCTCTCTCACCTCCCTCCCTCCTCCCCTCCTACCACTCCTCCCTTCCACCCTCCCACCCCCCTCCCTCCCTCCCACCCCTCTCTCCCTCTATCCCTCGTCCCCTCCCTCCCACCTCTCTCTCCCCTCCCTCCTTTTTTTTAAACGATCAGACGAGAAAGATGCTCAGTCTTTCGGCACTTTACTTCGTTCATCATGTCGTTTGTTTGTATTTTTCTTTTAATCAAAAATTTAACGCGAGTTTCCCGTGTAACATTAGTCCCATTGTGTGTTACGGTGTTCATAGACACCAATAAGAAAACAAATCATCCTCAAAATACCCATCACCAGATCCCCCTCCCTCCCCTCCCTCCCTCCCCTCCCCTCCTCCCTCCCCTTTTTTCCATTCTTTTATTATGTTTCTTCTAAATCCGTAAGCAAGCTTGAACATTACAGTAAAAAAAACATCAGCTGCAGTACACAGTAACTACTTACTGCAGACCTTGGCATATCAGGTGACCAAACACAGCACTGAGTAAACAACCAGCACACGGGGATGGTTGGTACCCAAAACATGTAGTACCTCGGTAAGCAATGGCAGTGAGCACACCCGCATGGGGAGCCAACCCAACGCCCAGTAAGATACACCAGACTGCTAAGGATGGCCAAACAGGCAAACAAAAAAACCTCTTACAAAAAAACCTGCGGAAAGTACTGCTCTCTCCTTTCCACAAGCAGGTACGCAGCATAAAATTAAAATCAACAAACATTCTCAAAATTCGGCGCATATACACACAAATTACATAGGATCTGGTTGTTGTACATTAGGTCTACTCAGATTCTATTGGCCACTGTGATACAAAATATTCCACTATTAAGGCATTTATGGTTACAATGTTCGTCATTCTCATAGGCGCCGCAAATGTTGCAGCGCTTGCAATCAATGCACTGCCAACGGTAAGTCTTGATGGCGGTGCTCATGTTTGAAGTGTACTCCAAACAGGACGGGTGTGCAGAAACTCCACAATCGGAACAGGAAACCAATTCTTCCGGTTGTCCCGTCTCCTTGTTCTCCAAATCGCAGTAGTTGCTAGGGTTTGCCAGCCCATCAGGACCTTTTTTGGCTTTGAGGTCCTCCGAGCGGCGCGTGACAGGTGTGGCGGGCCACGAGTCCTTGTCCTCGCCCTCCTCATCCACTAAGCGGCTGTGCGTGTAATGACAGCCCGGCCAGGGCGGTTCTTGTACCGCTTCCCGCAAAGGTCGCAGATGTCGCCTGCAAACGGCTTGCCTTTATCCTCCTGTGCCGCTGCTTCATTCTTCTTCCTGGTCCCCGCTGCTGCCTTGCCGGGGTCCTGTGTGGGCTCCTCCGTGCTCTTGGCTGCTCGCGTTTCCTGGGAGCCCTCGGCCCCCTCGCTGGGCGCGTCGTCGAGGTCTGAAGTGCGACCCTCTTCACTTGTGTTCTTCGCCACTTCACAGATTGAGGTTTCCCTCGCTTCCATCTCAGGCTCCAGATTTTCAGCCCCGCCCCTCACTCCCCCCTTCCCTCCCTCTCTACAACGTG
>NW_024705465.1:0-42286 GCF_018977255.1 Callorhinchus milii | reverse complement strand
CGTTACCAATGCGCATCCGTATTATACACGTAGTGAACGTGCGCGCATCACACGCATACAGCTCCACACGCGATACCCACTCTTGCGCCGCTCTGCGCAGCGCCGCCGCCTGCTGGCCGCTACGTTATGAGCGCGCACCTGGGGGACGCCGATTACGCACGCACGCCCACACACACGCCGCTCCGCGCACTCCAACTCAACTCACGTTATACTCGCGCACCTGTATCACACACGGAGTGAACACACGCGACACCCACTCTCGCACCGCTCTGCGCAGCGCTCCCCCGAGGCGAGCCGCAGCACTACAGAATCACTGCGTACCCACGCGCAACCCGCGCGCTCAGCTCCGCGCAGCGCTCACTCACGTGGCGAACCACTGTGCACACAGCGCACCCACACGCTCACACTGCACGACAAGATCACGCGAGACCACGCTTCGCTATTAATGATTTATTATAGGCCACCTGCGAATTGATGTTGAATCAGTGAGTCGACGAGGCTGGCCTATTCCACTAAACCTGTACCTATTCCCTATTTATCGGCTTACGATACCCTACTTCACCTCCCCACTCACTGTTTGGTGCCCGCGGAGGTTCGCTGCTCTCTGCGCTAACAGCGTACCTCGATGCGTCGCACGGACGTCCGGGTCGCTGGCTGGAACTCCTGCTGGTCCGCTGGCCTGGAGAGAAGGGCGATTTCCCCTCTCCGCTCCTCTATTTATCCTCCCTACCTCAAAGGGGATGCTGCGCTGAACAATGGGCTCGTGCACCCCAAGCCCGTGCACGGCGTTCCCCGGGCGCTGTTGATATGCTAATCAGTGTGCGCGTGCAAGGCGTAATCCTAATTAATCCCTTACCCTCCCTAACAATGGGGCCTGCGCGCTCAAGCGCAATTATCCCAACCCTCCATGACTATGCGCAACAGCCCCTGTGACCCCGCTATTCATGCTGTCCCGTGCCTCCCCTGCTTGCCCCGTCGACTCGTGGGGGTGTGTGTGGGGGGAAATGCGCCTCAACCGCGGTGGCCGAATGCCCCACGCCGCGACCACACCATATTAAGGCCGGCCGCAGCGCCGCGGTGCCACGTAGCACGGGGAGGTCATCCAATTCCCTGATCGCCGGAAACCGTGAGAATTAATCCCGATAAGGGTCTCTCGGATAAAAACCGGTCGATCAGGTGACCTTCCCTTCCAGCTCTATGGGGGGGGGGGGAATGCGTGCGGGTGTGTGCTTATGTGGGGCGGGTGATGGGGGCAGTGCGGTGGGGGAAGCCGGGCGGCTCCCTGGTTCGGCAGAGCGGCCCCGTCGTTGTGGCACCACATAGCCCCCCGGGGTGCCAGTCCCCGTCCCGGGTTGACTGGAGCACCTCGCCTGGGTTGCCCCCACGAGGTATCGCCGCGGGGTCCGCGGGATTCGCCCGGCCCTTGTGGCTGGCCTCGGGGGTGGCGGCTCCGTCTCCTGGGGCTCCGGCGGTGGTCTCCTCCTCCATTCCAACGGCTCCCCTCGGCCTCTGGCACCTGCGGGCTGGGGAACAAACTCAGAGGCGGTGGGGTTTAAGGGTCGCCGTCCTCGTCGCCCCCGGCCCCGCCCGGGGCCCCTCGGAGCCCGGGGCTCCGTGGGGCCCATGTACTGCGCGAGGCCCCCGGGCACGGGGGGTGGGGGGACCCCGGGGTTTCGGGGTACTTGGACGGCGGGGCTCCCCCCTCGGGGCTGCTCGCCACGGCTTCAGTCGGCGGATGTTGACCACCATCTCCCGGCCCCTCTCTCCTCCCTGAATCAGCACCGTCCATGGTGAGATCTGCCGTCTCACAATCCAGGGTCCTCGCCAGTAGGTGGTCAGCTTCCCCACCTGTCCGGCACCGACGCGGGGAGTGTACAGCCACACCTCGGAGCCCGCAGTGTAGAAGGGGGGCTCCATACGGGGTCGGGCGCCCTGCTCTTGCCGCTGGTGCGCGGCCTCTCCGTGCGGGTAGGCTCGGCCCCTGGCCCCTCGCAGGGTCTCCAGCAAGTGCTCCACGGGGTGGCTCCCTTCCTCCCGTTGCGGCGGAGGAACACCGAACAGCAGATCTGCGGGCAGGCGAGACTCGCGACCAAACATCATTAGGAACGGGGTCTGTCCTGTAGAGGTGTGAACGGCGGTGGTGTAGGCGAACAGGGCATAGGGAAGGTGTTCGTCCCAGTCCTGTTGATTCGCGGCCGCCATGCGTTTAAGCTTCCCGGCCAGAGTCTGGTTCATCCTCTCTACCATCCCGTTCGCCTGGGGGTGATACGCCGTGGTTCGGTCCTTCTGGATCCCGAACTCTCGGCACAGCGCCTGAAATAGTTCGGCCTCGAATTCACTACCCTGGTCGGTAATGACTCGTTCGGGGATCCCGCACTTAAGTACGTAGTTTTCCACGAAGGCCCGGGCCACTACAAGGGCTGTTTTATCCGGGATAGCCACCGCCACGGGGTAGCGGGTGAAGTATTCCACCGCTACGAGAATATATCGGTTGCCCCGGTGGGATCGTGGAAAGGGCCCCTGCAGGTCGATTCCGACCAACTGATTCGTCCGACTGACTCGGAACGGCCTCAGGGGTACCTGGTACCTCGCCGGCTTTTGCCCACACTGCTGACAGGCCCGGCAGCCCTGCACCCAGGCGGCCACATCTTGTGCCAATTTGGGCCAGAGATACTGGCGACGCAGGGTCTCTCGAGTGCGTCGTTCCCCATCGTGGCCCCCGAGTGGGTGGTCATGCACCAGCCGTAGCAGCTGGGGTCGCACCTGGGCAGGAACACAGATGCACCCCGGCTGGCCGGCCTCGGTTAACTCCCGTACCACTCCGTTCCGCACACACAACCGGGCATACAAACCGCTCCAGGGTCCTGGTAGGGCGCTCTTTTCCTCCCGCAGTGCCGCCTCCACTGCCGCCAGATCCGGATCTCGCTGCTGGGTCTGTCTCAGCTGCTCGTCGTTTAGGCCCGGGAAGGCGCAGCCGACGTCCTCCTGGATCCGTCCGATCGGGTCCCGAGCCGCGGGTCCCGCGCTTGCCGGGCGGTCGACGGGATCCTCAGTGCCACCTGTGAGGGTTTCTGTGGCGCACACTGCACTCTCTCTCGCTGGGGGGGGTCAGTGGCCGCGGCCTCTCGGGGGTCCGTTGCCTGCCGGCAGCGTCCCCCCGTGAAACACGGGCAGGCCTCCTCCGCCCTCGTCTCGGCGTACACCGTGGGTCGCCTCGACAAGGCGTCCGCGTTTGCATGCGTCCGGCCAGCCCGATACTCGATTTGCAGGTTGTACTCCTGCAACTGCGCCAACCACCGGGCCATCTGCCCCCGCGGCTCCTTGAATGTAAGAAGAAACTGCAGAGCATAATGGTCAGTGCGTACGCGACATCTCCTGCCGTACAAATACGGCCGGAACTGTTTGCATGCGAAAATCACGGCGTACAACTCTTGGCGGGTCACGCAATAGTTCAGCTCGGCCCCACTCAAGGTCCGGCTGGCGTACGCGATGACTCGTTCCGTCCCATCCTGTACCTGTGACAACACCGCGCCCAGCCCGCTGCTGCAGGCGTCGGTGTCCAAAATAAAATCGGTGGTAAAATCGGGGAAAGCGAGGGTGGGGGCGTGGGTGAGGTGGTCTTTGAGAGTGGTGAAGGCCGTCTGGCAGGCCCCCGTCCACTGGTAGGGGTGCTTAGGGGAGGTGAGTTGGGTGAGGGGGCGTGCAATCTCGCTGAATCCCTTTACAAATCGACGATAATAGGTGGCGAGCCCCAAAAATGATCTGATCTCCGTCAGATTCCTTGGCCGTGGCCACTCCACTACGGCGCGTACCTTCTCCGGATCGGTGCGCACGCCTGCCTCGCTGACGCGATGCCCGAGGTACCCCACCTCGCGTTGTGCGATGTAACACTTACGTGGCTTGAGCTTGAGATGAGCCGCTCGCAGTCGCTGGAACACCTCTCGAAGCCTGGACCAATGCTCAGACAAAGATCTACTGAACACTATCACATCGTCCAAGTAAATCAGGCACTGTTCCCACTGCAAGCCCCGCATCACCAACTCCATCAACCGCTGGAACGTCGCGGGCGCGTTAGTGAGTCCGAACGGCAACACTCGAAACTCAAACAGGCCCATCGGGGTGGTGAATGCTGTTTTTGGCCGATCCTCCTCCGTCATCTCCACCTGCCAGTAACCGGACGCCAGATCGAGGGTGGAAAAATACCGCGCTCCTGCGAGACTGTCGAAGGTGTCGTCGATGCGAGGTATGGGGAAGGCATCGCCGAGCGTGACTGCGTTTAGTTTACGGTAATCGACGCAGAACCGGGTTGACCCATCCTTTTTCGTTACTAGTACCACCGGGGCTGACCAGGGGCTCGCCGAGGGCTGAATTATGTTATCGCGAAGCATGTCCCCAACTGCCTCTTTGATTTGGGCGCGTTCGGGTGCGCCCACTCGGTACGCAGGGAGTTTGATGGGTCGGGCTGCACCGGTGTCAATTTGATGCTTAACAAGGTCGGTCCGACCCACGTCCGAGTCGTGTTCGCTGAACACGTCGGCATACTCCCGCAGTAACTCGCGCAGCCGATCGGCCTCTCCCTTAGGTAAGTCCGCCCATGGTACATGTAACGCGTCGAGCAGGGGAACGACCTCGGCTCGGGGAGTCGGGCCGACTCGCCAGGCCAGGTCCTGCTCACCCTCAGGACGACCGGGGTCCTCAGCCCAGAGTGCGAACACCGAGTCGTTAGAGTGGCGTGCGTGCAGGGGGTGTACTGTGGCTATCGGGGTGCGCCGTCGCAGTATCGCGGGGGTATTGTGGGGGTTAAACATCCGCATAAACAATCGGTCCCCATCTGCGTTTACCAACGTGGCGGATCCCACAACCCCATACCGTTTTGCCAACTCCGGGTGAGGAGTTAGCATTACCTCCCCTGATGGTCGGAGCGCGGGGTCGGTGGGGGATGTTGCCACCGGCACCAGCATCTCGGTGAGCGGGCCGATGGTGACTGCCGTCGCCAGGATAGCGGCCACAGGTGCAAAGCGGCGGCGCGTTGGTTCTCGTCCCAGGAACGGTATCCGCTCGCCGTTGCTCTCCATGGTGGCGCATCGCTGGCGGGGTTGCACGTTGAGTCCCAACCGTTCTAGGAGGTCGGTGCCTGCGATACACTCGTGACACAACGCACTCGACACGTAGAACTCCTGCGTGCACACCTGGCTGCCTATGCGGACCTCTAGGGTGGCTTTCCCCAGCAGCCCCATTCCGGCTCCGCTCGCAGTGTGCAGCGCGCGGTCCGGGGCCTGCAGGTGACGCACGTCGACCCCGATCGCGCTGCAGTGCGCTGCGCTCACGAGCGAGGCCACCGCCCCCGTGTCCAGCAGGATTCGGGTACGCACTCCGTTAACCTCCCCTTCCACCAGCGACGTGGCCCCCGTGATCCCCGCCACCAGCTCCCGTAGCCAGTCGCCAGGAGTCACCGTTTCTGTGGGCGTTGTTGCTGGAACCTGTGTGGAGATCACTCGCTCGCCATTATTCTCACAGCTTGTTTGTGTCGGGGCTACGTCGATTTCACCCACCGGCGGTCCCCTCTCTAGGGGGCCTTAGTGTTTGACCTTAGCTCTTGTCTAGCTCGGGCGACCTGAGGACAGTCCCTCCTGAGATGCCCTCGCCGATCGCACACATAACACGCCCGGGGAGGGGTGGCGGCTCCGTGGTGGGCTCTCTGCCCACTCCCTCCTCCCCCAGTGCGCTGCTGCTCATATTCTGCTTCTAGAAGCGCTATCCTTCCAGTTAGCCCTCCTACCGTGGAGTCTAGTTCCCCCATCTCGGATCGGATGGTCTCAACGGAGGATTTCAGCTTGGTCATATTCTCACCTACGTGGGTTATCTTACCATCCATATCTCCGATGCCGGTCTGTAACCCAGCTACCCACCCCGGAGTTGTTTCGCTGGGTCTCTGGGGCTCCCTTGCCCGTCCCCTTACTGCGATGGCGAGCTCCTCCTCCTCGTCCGAGAGTAGGCTCGCTACGGCGCACTCTCGTCCCCTCCCTCGAGGCTGCGCGCGCTCACCAGAGAGCTTCTCGCATTTACGCGCGCGCTCGACAAGTGTGTTAAAGGAGAGGCGTGCACCGTCTATATTTGGCTGCCACCACGGGGTGCGTGCCAAATATCGCTGGACCTTCCCGGCGGCGAGGCTCTCAATTACTTTCGCCTCGTGCTCCGGGTACGCAAGCTGGGTCAACATGCGTACGTCCTCGGCGTAATCTCGCAGATCCTCGCCGGGCTGGCGGCGGCGTGCCTCTAAGGCCGCCTGCGCCTCCTCCTCGTCATAGGCGCCGAAGCGCCGTTCGAGTTCGCACATTAATTTTTCCCACTGAGTTTGTGTGCTTGCGGGCAAAGCTTCCACAAAGTCAGCTGCCCGTCCATCTAAATGTATCTCTAACTGCTGCAACGCCTCCTCATCCGACCACCCATTAACCTTTTTAGCCCCCCTGATGCTGCGGGCAAACGATTTCCATGATGGAATTCCTTTGCCCGTAAATGTGCATTTGATTTTAACCTGGGTTGGGGGGCCTCTTTCCCTTGGGGGTGCGGGGGATCGTCCCGCTTCTGACACCAATATGTGGGGGTCGCTAGCCCCCGAGATCCCTCCCTCGATAATGCTAACGGCCGGGCTAGCATCATCAATCGCCCCCCCGCTGCTAAGTTCCTCACCTATGGCGGGGGAGCCGTCGCCCGCGGATTCCCCTCCACCGCGGGTCCGCGTAATGGGCATGGTTAATTACCGATTAGTATTCTGCCCCTCTCTACTACGATACTTCCCTTTCCTAATCGCGCGCCTGCAACCCACGCGGAGCGAACGCACGCACGCCCACACACACGCCGCTCCGCGCACTCCAACTCAACTCACGTTATACTCGCGCACCTGTATCACACACGGAGTGAACACACGCGACACCCACTCTCGCACCGCTCTGCGCAGCGCTCCCCCGAGGCGAGCCGCAGCACTACAGAATCACTGCGTACCCACGCGCAACCCGCGCGCTCAGCTCCGCGCAGCGCTCACTCACGTGGCGAACCACTGTGCACACAGCGCACCCACACGCTCACACTGCACGACAAGATCACGCGAGACCACGCTTCGCTATTAATGATTTATTATAGGCCACCTGCGAATTGATGTTGAATCAGTGAGTCGACGAGGCTGGCCTATTCCACTAAACCTGTACCTATTCCCTATTTATCGGCTTACGATACCCTACTTCACCTCCCCACTCACTGTTTGGTGCCCGCGGAGGTTCGCTGCTCTCTGCGCTAACAGCGTACCTCGATGCGTCGCACGGACGTCCGGGTCGCTGGCTGGAACCCTGCTGGTCCGCTGGCCTGGAGAGAAGGGGCGATTTCCCCTCTCCGCTCCTCTATTTATCCTCCCTACCTCAAAGGGGATGCTGCGCTGAACAATCGGCTCGTGCACCCCAAGCCCGTGCACGGCGGTTCCCCGGGCGCTGTTGATATGCTAATCAGTGTGCTGCGTGCAAGGCGTAAATCCTAATTAATCCCTTACCCTCCCTAACAATGGGGCCTGCGCGCTCAAGCGCAATTATCCCAACCCTCCATGACTATGCGCAACAGCCCCTGTGAGCCCGCTATTCATGCTGTCCCGTGCCTCCCCTGCTTGCCCCGTCGACTCGTGGGGGTGTGTGTGGGGGGAAATGCGCCTCAACCGCGGTGGCCGAATGCCCCACGCCGCGACCACACCATATTAAGGCCGGCCGCAGCGCCGCGGTGCCACGTAGCACGGGGAGGTCATCCAATTCCCTGATCGCCGGAAACCGTGAGAATTAATCCCGATAAGGGTCTCTCGGATAAAAACCGGTCGATCAGGTGACCTTCCCTTCCAGCTCTATGGGGGGGGGGGGAATGCGTGCGGGTGTGTGCTTATGTGGGGCGGGTGATGGGGGCAGTGCGGTGGGGGAAGCCGGGCGGCTCCCTGGTTCGGCAGAGCGGCCCCGTCGTTGTGGCACCACAGAGTCTGTATTTATGATGTGAGTCTATGTTAATGGTGTGAGTCCGCGTTGATGGTGTGTCCGTGTTTATGGTGTGAGCCCGTATTGATGCAATGAGTCTGTTGATCATGTAAGTCTGTGCTGATGCTGTGAGTCTGTGTTGATCGTGTGAGTCTGTTGATTTTGTAAGTCTGTGTTGATGCTGTGAGTCTGTGTTGATCGTGTGAGTCTGTGTTGATAGTGTGAGTCTGTTGATCATGTAAGTCTGTGTTGATGCTGTGAGTCTGTGCTGATGGCTTCGGGGGCACGGAACAGAATGGCAGTAAAACTGTAGTGTCATAGTTGTTGTCCAGCAGCGGCAACTGCGGTGGACGGGGAGTACACACGCCGGTGAGCTTTACGCGGGTGTGTCAGCAGGGCGAGGGACTGGGGCAAGGGTCACAGAGACCCTGTCTGGAAGATCCTGAACCCGCTCGTAGGTTCGAGAAGGCGGGCGCGGCCAGGGCGGAGCCGGGCTGCGCCGAGTAGGATAAAAGCAGCGGAGAGCGAGAGCTCGTCGCCGCAGGTTCTGGGAAGTGGACTCGTCTCGTCGTCACTGTCGTATTTGCCAACTTAGTCGCTGTCGTCTTCATTAGATAATTGCTCCGGCCGGATAGTTGTTGACTGTCTCGGTCGATGCCGTCAGTGTCACATGGTCAGGGTTGTGTCTAAGCTCTGCTATTTGACTTGGGAGAAGCGATGGCGAGTCTGTGAATCTGATGGTGTTAAATAAGGAAGGTGCGGAAGGGACGGGAGAGGATGAGGGAGATCGTGGGAGGGACAGGAGAGGAAGAGATAGATAGTGGGAGGGATGGGAGAGGAAGAAGAACATAGTGGGAGGGACGGGGGAGTAAGAGGGAGAGAGTGGGGTGTCGATGGAGGAGAGGGAAATTTTAGTCGGGACGAAGATGAAGAGGAGATATTCGGATGGGCAGGGGAGGAAGAGAGAGTTAGTGGGAGCCAAGGGAGAGGAAGAGTGAGATAGGGGGAGGAAGAGGGACATAGTGGGACGGATTGGAGAGGTAGATAGTGGGAGGGACGAGGTAAGAAGAGGGAGATAATAGGAGGGACGGGAGAGGAAGAGGGAGATAGCCACTGATGTTAGCCGTGGCCAGAAATTGAAACTCGGTTCACAAATGTCATAGTGTAGTGGGTGTTGAGGTGGCATATCCTGGCTGGCCAGGAGAAGGCAGTACAGGGAGTGGGATAAGCGCCATCTCTGTCTGCATGGGATAGAGGGTTGCCCCCTTGCATGAGTGGGTTTTCTCCGGGTACTCCTGTTTCCCCTCACGTGTATGAACGCTCATTAATTGCCCAATTGAATTATTGCTATGCATCGCGGCATTTTGCTATGTCATGTGATCACAATTGGGCGCTACGGTGGCGAGATATGTTAACTATTTCGCAGGGTATCCAGGAGGTCGTGGATTCAATCCTTACCCTGACACCTATGTATTTGGAGTTTGCATGTCATCTCCCCATGGTCGCGTGCATTTTTCTCCGGGTTCTCTGGGTTTTCCTTCCACATTTATAAACACGTGTTTAGAGTATTTCGCTACTATAAATGTCCGCGTAATAAGCCAATTTGTTGAGCTGTAATTGTGTGGCCGCTTCTGAAAGAGAGTGGGCCTTTCCTGGTCAAAGTAAAAAAAAAATGTTAATTACTTACAATTGTTTATATCTGGGATAAATGCACCCGTGGCACCATTCACTAGGTGGCTTTAATGATATGGAGATCTGTGCCTGGTATTTTCAGGTGGGATCCGGATCAGTGGATGAGCCCTGACAAGGCAATGGCTCACCCGTAGATTCGCTCCATGAAGAACTTTTAGGGGCTCGGGACCGTGGCGCCAAGAAGACCAACTATTAGACCATGAAGGCACCGAAGGGGGCGGATGGGGGGTGTCATCATTTCATATTTTTTAATTGCTATTAAATTTAATAATCATTTGATCTCGTAATGGGTATGGGCTGCTGGGAACCACAGACAGGGGAATACAGTGTGGCGAGAAAATGTTGACTTTACTTGTTCCACGTGCATGGGGTCGAGTGTAGCCTATTCGCTCTTGTGGGGTTTCTCCGGGAGCTTCGGTTTTCCCCCACACGTAACGCTCGCTATCTGGTTGATAACAACTTATCAATAGCGTCACAGAGCTTGGGCAATCGTTGGTGCCAGCTCACCGCGTGACTTCCTTCCTGCATGTCTGTGGTTCCTCGCACCGCTTGAGTCGTTCTTGTGCGCGCTATATAGCTTTAAATAACAACTACAATTATTCGCCAGGCGGTGGTGTCGCAAGCCTGTGATCCAGCACTCTAGAAGGCAGCAAGGGTTGGTGGATGACACATTAAATGTTGTGAAACCCCCTTCCCGTGGATGTTGAGGTGCCTTCTCCTGGCCAGCAGTATAGCAAGTGGGATCATCGCCATCGTCACCTGTACGGTTTAAAATGCTGCCCCTTCGCACACACGTGGGTTTTCTCCGGGTGCTCTGGTTTCCCCTCACTTGTGTCAGCACTCGTCATTCATTGATTGAAAACATCTTACAATAAAAAAAATTCAGGACCTTACTATGACTCAGCGTGGCTTTCCTGGAGTAAGTCTATTTTATTATTATAAAGAATTACAGGGGCTGTATGATACGACTAAAGAGCTGGCTTGCACTGCGGGGAGCTTAATATTGAACTTGGATTCCGCACCCCTCAATGCCCTTTTTAAGGTCAATTTGTGCACTTAAGACTCGCACAAACAACCATGCTCAAAGAACCATAAATTCCCACTCAGACCCATAAATCCATACACTCCAACAGGGACCCATACATTCCTTCAGACACTCATAAACTCATACGGCGACCCCATATACTGACACAGGGACCCATACACTCACAGAGATTCACAAACTCAGAAATCCATAGACTCGCACAGAGGTCAATATAATTTAAATCTGAATATTTATTTACACTGGATGAATCCGATGAGCTACAAAGATGTTTTCACAGCCGTCCAATCGGGCAGGTCAGAACAAAAATACAAAAACACGACAGAAAAGCCAAAACAAACTGTTCAAAAATATACAAATTAAACTGAACTCATTTAATCTTGATTTGAAGCTTTCGTGACTGCAGGAATCCATATTCTTTGGTTCTTTTGGTAACGTCACGTAGGTATAAAATAAAACAAATCACGACACTTCGATTGAAACACAAGCGATCTTTATCAGGTGGGACAACCACAGCAAGAAAATGCTGAAGTCGGCGGGAGAGCTGCCGTGGCAAGAGGTTATGTAGGTAAGAGAGGGGGGAGGAGGCAAGGGGAGAGAGAGAGGGGAGGGTATGGGGTAGGGGGGGGGCGTGAGCGCTCGGGGAAGAATAGATGAGGCTGAGGGGTGGGGGGGCGTGGGCGGGCTAGCAGTAAACCGGCAGGTAATGATGGAAACAACAACAAGTTAAGGCATTACCTGGTTGATAACATCCTTCCAATGATTTTTCAATTTGTATCTATCTTCTCGGTTTAAGTTTTGTCTGTTTTTATATCTGGACGGCTTCATGAACAAACCTTTGATAGAAGCCCGAAGGTTTGCAAAGTACATTGGTCTCGGAAAAACAATATCATGCGGGCTCACAGCGTTATAACAATGGTCAGCTCCGACAGAGGTATTGGTTCTGCCATGTTTCAGATCTTCCTTGTGTTCGCGAACACGTTCCGAGACATGTCGTTTCATTGTCCCAGTAACGGCTACCGCAGGTACAACTCAGTTTGTAGACTCCAGGGTATTGCATGTCAGGAATGACCTCATTCACAGATTACATTAGATCACGGATTTTGTGTACTGTATTGAATCGGACCTGGATCTTGTGTTTGTTTAAGATTTTGGAAATGTTTTTAGTACATCCGCTATGTATGGTAAAGTGATGGTTTTGATTGGATTCTCAGGAAATTGATTCTCCATGGTTGGGGAAACAGCTTTGCGAATAATGCGGACCAAGTACCTATTAATCTTGAGGGCTTGGTGTAATTCTGTTCCAGGTCACTGGCTAGATAATGTTGTCGGATATGCAGTGGGCCCTATGGTGTAGTGTTTTATGAGGGAATCCTTACGTGCCAGATGGTGGTGGGAATCACGTTTTAGATAGGAATCTGTGTGGGCGGCTGTCCTGTGGATAGTGTCCCAACGAGCCGTCAGGCCTCTTCTCAAACAGAACATCCAGGAATGGTAGCTTACCATCCTTCTCCACTTCCATGGTGAATTTGATGGATGGGTATATGGAATTGATGTGGTTGAGAAATTAATTCAATGCCGGCCAAATGACGAAAGTGTCATCTACATATATCTTCCACAAGGAAGGACGCAGGGTGGATGTCTAGATGGCATCTGTTTTCAAATTTCTCCATGAAAACATTCGCTATCACTGGCGATAAGGGGGGACACCCATAGAGGTACCTTCGTTTTGTTTGTAGAAAGTACCATTCCAGGTAAAGTAAGTGTTGGTAAGGCAGTGCCTAACCAAAGTTGGTACATAATGATTCAGTCCATGTTGGACCAAGTCTTGAATTATTACTAAGGTGTCAGGTACAGGAATCTTGGTAAACAGAGAGCCTATATCAAAGCTGAAAAGCAAATCATCTGGAGGCAGTGAGATGCCCTTGATTAGAGAGATCAAGTCAGCTGAGTTATGTACGGTTCTTTCGGTCAAGTCACCTAAGTGACTTGACCGAAAGAACCAAAGAGTTTGAACTCTATTAATCTTACCATAGAATCACACAGACCAGTTAGACTCACACAGAGACCTAAACCACTAAACCTCTAAGAATTAAAACCCATAAACCCTCTAAACATCCAAACACATAACTATCTAAACCCCTAACCCTCTAAACCCATAACCTGCTAAACCCTAAACCTCTAAATCCTAAACGCTCTAAACCCCTTTACCCTTAAAACCCTAACCAGCTAAACCCCTCACCCTCTAAAATCTTAACCTATAAACCCCCGAAATACCCTAACCATCTAAACCCCCAACCCTCTAAATTCCTATACTCCTAACCCTCAACCATTACACCCTAACCCACCAAAAACCCATCACCCTCTAAACCCCTAACCATTGGAACCCTAACCTTCTAAGCAATTAAAACCAAAGCCTGTAAACACTCTAAAACCTTAACACTCTAAACCTCGAAACCCTAACCTTCTAAGACCCTAAATCCCTAACCTAAATCCCAATCAATATAAACCATAACCCTCTAAAGAACTAACACTCTAGATCTCTAACCCTTAAAACCCCTATACCCCTAAAACCCTCACCCTCTAAATACTAAACCCTCTAAACCATTATACCTATAACACCCATACCCTCTAAAGAACTAACCCTCAAGACGCCTAACCCTTAACACACCTATACCCCTAAAACGCTAACCCTCTAAACACATAACACTCAAAGCCCCTAACCCTCCAAACCCATAATAAAGATATTTTCGGGTTAGATCGTGTAAATATAAATGTGTCGTTAAACCAGACACCACCCGACACAGCCAATTAGTAAAGTTTGTCACGTCAACAAAAGTGCCATTAAGTGTTGGAGACTAATCCAAAACATCTTTAGTATGGATAATATTAGTTGTCAAAGTCTTGATGTTAAACCCTCTAAACTCCCAAACCCCAACACCCCTACCCTCTAAACCCCTAAACCCAATCACCCTCTAAACCCCTAACCCTCAAAACCCCCATACCTCTAAACCCCTAAACACATACCCTTATAACCTCCACAACTCCTAACCATCTAAACCATTCAACCTCTAACAATCGAAACCTATAAACCTCTAAAAACCTAACCCTCTAAACCCCTAAACCCAATCACCCTCTAAACCCCTAACCCTCAAAACCCATATACCTCTAAACCCCTAAACACATACCCTTATAACCTCCACAACTCCTAACCATCTAAACCATTCAACCTCTAACAATCGAAACCTATAAACCTCTAAAAACATATCTCTCTAAACCCCCCCTCTAACCCCAAAATCTTCTAAACTCTAACATTCTAAATACCTAATCCTCTAAAGGACCTTACCCTTAAAACTCTAACCGTCTAAAAATCTCTCCCTCTAAAACCCAAACCCATAAACCCCCAAAACTATAACTGTCTAAATCCCTCACCCTCTAAACTCATACACCCCTAATAGCCTAATCCTCTAAACACCTAACACTATACAGCCCTTTACCCTTAAAACCCTAACCTTCTAAACCCCTAACCCTTGAATTCCCTCAAGCCCTAACACACTCAACCCCTGAACCCGAAACCCTCGAAATCCATAAACCTCGAAACCCCTTATCCCCAAAACACCCTAACTCTTCAATACCCGTAAATTGTTTAACTCATAAGCTCCTATCCATCTAAACCACTAAACCTATAACAATCAAAACCTATAAACACTTCAAACACATACCTCTCTAAACCCCTAACCCTCTAAACACCTTTACCCTTGAAACCCTAATCCTTTAAACCCCTAAACCTTGACACCTCTAAACTCCGAACCCTTAAACCCCTAACCCATCACTCTGTAAACCTTTAAACCCTTAACTTATAATCCTCTAAATCCCTACCCCTCTAAACGCCTTTACACATAAAACCCTATCCTTCTAAACTCCTCACCCTTTGAAACCCAAACCCAAATACCCTGAAACCCCAAACCCCCTAACACTCCCCTTTACCATTAAATTCCAAATCCTAGAAATCCCTACACCTCTACACCCCTAACCCTCTAAACACCAACCCTCTAAACCCCTAACCCTTAAAATCCTCAACCCCTAATACGCTCAACCCCTAAACACCTCGAAGACGCTGATCCCCTAAAAATCTCAAAACCTCTAAACCCTTAACACTTAACCTTATAAACTCCTAACCCTCTAAACCACTAACCCTGTAACAATCGGAACCCATAACCTACTAAACTGTAACCCTCTAAAACCCTAACCCTGCAAGCTCATCACCCTCTAAATCGCTAAAATCTTAAACCCCTTTACCCTTAAAACCCTCACCCTCTCAACCCCTAAACCTCTAAACCCCAAACCCTCTAAATACCTAACCCTCTAAACCTCTAAACCCATCACCCTGTACATCTCTAAACCCTCAACTTATAATCCTCTAAATCCCCAACCCTTTAAACCGATTTACCCATAAAACTCTATCCATCTAACTCCTCACCCTTTGAAACCCTAACCCAAATACCCTAAAATCCCAAACCCCCTAACACGCTAAACCCTTTTACTGTTAAAACAATAATTCTCTAAACCCATAGATCTGTAGTGACATAAGAAGGGAGGGGCTGCTGGGGCTCTGGGTTCCCAGGTGGGTCCAGACGCTTAAGCCTCTGGGCGCCAGGCGTTGGGTTCCAAGCGCTTAAGCCTTTTTGGCGCCACCAACGGGGGGGGGGACTGTGTGTGCTCTGTGGGATGTCTGGTGGCGCACACGGCCCCACCCCTCGTTAGACCAGGCATAAAATGAGAGCTCCCTGGACGATCAGGGCCCAGTTGTAACTCAAGACCCAAGACCCACGACCAGCCATCTGAAGACCCTGGGATGCTGCGAGAGCCAGCGCTGGGACTCGGGAACTCCCGACTCTGGAACTCCCGACTCTACGACCTTGTGAGGGCGAGTTCCGGCGCGTAGCCAGAGTAGAGTATCTAGACTGTGTAGCTAGGCTGTGTACCTAGGCTGTAACAGAGTATCAGGACTATTGGAGAGTTGGAGTACTGTTGGAGTGTTGTATTGTAATAAAGAAGTACATCTACAAGTGTCTCCGGAACCCGTTATAGTTGGCGTCAGAGGTGGCAATGGAGACAAGAAGTAAGCCACGTACCTTCAGTCCTGACGGCGATGTTGAGGAGCAAGCGGCGACGGGGCAGCCAACTCGGGCCGACAACAACGCCGCACCGCCGGCTGAGCAGTCGTCCACCACACCTGCCGATCCTCCTCCAGCGTCGGGAGCAGCAATGGAGGAAACGCTGCTTCGCCTCACCGAGCTGCTCCACGCCACCGTCTCCATCCTTGACGACATGCGTCGCTCACAGGCGGAGGCAGCAGGGAGAGAGGCGGCGCAGCGACCGCGCCATTCCGCCGGCTCCAACACAAAGACATCCGGGTGTGTCGTCACTTCTGCGGGGGGAGCAGTGGCCACTGGGAGCGACGTCACTTCCGGGCCCAGCGTGGGCCAACCCGATGACGCCGCGTCATCAGCGCTGCGTCCCTCACCGCCGGGTGACAGCTGTTTGCGACCGAGCAACGCCGCGTCATCAGCGCTGCGTCCCTCACCGCCGGGTGACAGCTGTTTGCGACCCAGCAATGCCGCGTCATCAGCGCTGCGTCCCTCACCGCCGGGTGACAGTTGTTTGCGACCGCCGAGTGACAGCGCTGCGAACGCGAAGCCAGCTTCAGCCGGGTTGCCAGGCAACGAAAGCTTGGCTCACGTCCAGCAACGCCTGCCGGCACTCAAGGCATTTTCTTCAGAGGGGGTGAGTGGGCAGCGTTCGAACGCCGGTTCGTCTCTCTTATAGAGACGTCCGGCTGGTCGGAGTATGAAGCGCTCCAGGGCCTCCCGGCCATGCTCGACGACGACTCTCTCGCAGCACTCCTTGCTGTGCCACGCGCGAAACGTGCCACGCTTACGGATGCCCTTCATCAGATGCGGCTGATTTATGGACCCCCATCCGAAGCACGTCACCGCTTCGATGCGAGGAGGAAGAAGGCCTCCGAGTCAGCGATGGGGTACCGCAGCGCGCTGCTGGCCATGGCGAAGGTTGCCTACCCTCGCATGGATGAAGACGCTGTGGAGTCACTCGTGCTGCAGAAGCTCATGAGCTTGGCCCGCCAGCTTCGAGTTGCCATGCCGACAGCCGACGACGACTTCACGTCGCTACGTGCTGCCAGGTGCATCCAAGCACACCTACATTGCGATGAGGACACGACCATCGCAGCCTGCGCAGGCCCACCTGATGCACATGCCTATGACGTGCATTCGGGGCCTCATCAGGCCTTCGCAGCAACAGAAAATCGCGGATCGTCCAACTGGCGAACCCAGCGAGATCACCACCAGCGGGACCGGCCAACCTCGCGCCAGGACGGAGCGTCCATCGTCTGCCACAACTGTGGCCTTCGGGGCCATGTGGCGTCCGGCTGCCGGGTCCCCCGACGCCGGACTTCAGGACCTCCGGCGCCTCGGCCACCACCGTATCCTCAGCATACCCAGGCGAGTCACGACACCTCGCACTCTCGGCCCCCACTTACAACAAGCACGCACCCTCACACCACACAGGGGGTCATGCTTCGGAGGAGGGGGATACGGGCCCATCATTGAACAACTGGGCGCTCAGACCGGGTCAATGGTCCGAGTTGGCCCATAGGGTCGTTGCCGCTGCGGCAGGGTCCTCTGCCGTAGTGGGTTCCATCGAGGGCGTTGATGTTCGTATGTTGATCGATACGGGTGCGTCGGCGACCATCATTTCAGACATAATTTATAACATTTTGCCCGATACATGCCGTCCCTTGCAGCCAGTTGATGTGCCATGCTATGCCGCAAATGGGGGTTCGTTGGGCATCACCGGACGGATCAATGCTCAGATCCGCATTGCTGACGTCCAATTAGTTGGGCCCATTTTGGTCTCATCAACCCTCGCCGTTCCGTGCCTCCTCGGAACAGATTTCTTGGGGAAGATGCCCATTAAAATTCTCATTAACAAAGGGTGTATTGAGCTCCCCTCCGGCCGACGCATGGCCTTCCTACCCACACCCACTCGGTTGCACTCCGCATCTACGACGGTGCAGGCGTTGGCGGCGTGCACAATTCACATTCCTCCTGGCTCTCAGATGCTAGTTCCCCTCCGGTTTCGTAAACCCCTTGATTACGACGCGTTCATGGGGGGTGCTGTGATCGGGCCTTCGCGTTCAGCTGAGCGGGTGTTGGACCTCGTGTGTGCACAAACGCTCGTGCGAAGCGACCACGACCCCTTTATCCAGGTCCTTAACGCGGGATTGGAAACGGCCGTTATCTGTCAGGGAATGGTGCTTGCTCACGCGACGCCAGCCCCGCCAGAAGATGTGATCGTGGGTCACGTAGGGGGCGAGTTCTCTTCCGTTGCCAAGCCAGGTCCTGACACAGGATGGCTCGACGCGCTTTGCTCCACTTCTGCCGATTTGTCACCATTACAGCATGCTAAATTACGCACGCTGCTGAGCGATTTCGCCGACGTTTTCAGTCAAAGCAAATTCGACATTGGCTGCACTAAATTGCTAAGCCACCACATCGACACGGGTGATGCCACTCCAATTCGTCAAAACCCATTCCGGTTGAGCCCGGCCGAAAAGGAACGTGTACGGGTGGCCGTCAACGATATGTTGGCGGCCGATGTTATTGCGCCATCAAATAGCCCATGGGGGCGCCGATCGTTCTTGTTAAGAAGCACGACGGGAGCCTCCGCTTTTGTGTTGACTTCAGGAAACTTAATAAGATTTCTGTGGCCGACGCCTACCCGCTTCCCAGGATGGACGAGTCGCTCGATGCCTTAGCAGGTGCGCATTACTTCTCCACCTTGGATCTCCTCTCGGGGTTTTGGCAGCTACCCCTTGATGACGCATCCAAACCAAAAACGGCCTTTCGCACGCCGCAGGGACTGTTCCAATTCAACAGACTTCCCATGGGTCTTCACTCGGCCCCGGCGACGTTCCAGCGCCTAATGGAGCTGGTCCTCGCTGGGCTCCAGTGGGATTCTTGCCTAATCTACCTCGACGATGTAATTGTGGTGCCACAACGACGGGGCCGCTCTGCCGAGCCAGGGAGCCGCCCGGCTTCCACCACTGCACTGCCCCCCATCACCCCCCCACATAAGCACACACCCGCACGCATTCCCCCCCCCCCCCATAGAGCTGGAAGGGAAGGTTACCTGATCGACCGGTTTTTATCCGAGAGACCCTTATCGGGATTAATTCTCACGGTTTCCGGCGATCAGGGAATTGGATGACCCCCCCGTGCTACGTGGCACCGCGGCGCTGCGGCCGGCCTTAATATGGTGTGGTCGCGGCGTGGGGCATTCGGCCACCGCGGTTGAGGCGCATTTCCCCCCACACACACTCCCACGGGTCGACGGGGCAAGCAGGGGAGGCACGGACAGCATGAATAGCGGGGTCACAGGGGCTGTTGCGCATAGTCATGAGGGTTGGGATAATTGCGCTTGAGCGCGCAGGCCCCATTGTTAGGAAGGGTAAGGGAGTAATTAGGATGTACGCCGCCAACGTCGCGCACTGATTAGCATATCAACAGCGCCCGGGAACCGCCGTGCGCGGGCTTGGGGTGCACGAGCCCATTGTTCAGCGCAGCATCCCCTTTGAGGTAGGGAGGATAAATAGAGGAGCGGAGAGGGGAAATCGCCTTCTCTCCAGGCCAGCGGACCAGCAGGAGTTCCAGCCAGCGACCCGGACGTCCGTGCGACGCATCGAGGTACGCTGTTAGCGCAGAGAGCAGCGAACCTCCGCGGGCACCAAACAGTGAGTGGGGAGGTGAAGTAGGGTATCGTAAGCCGATAAATAGGGAATAGGTACAGGTTTAGTGGAATAGGCCAGCCTCGTCGACTCACTGATTCAACATCAATTCGCAGGTGGCATATAATAAATCATTAATAGCGAAGCGTGGTCTCGCGTGATCTTGTCGTGCAGTGTGAGCGTGTGGGTGCGCTGTGTGCACAGTGGTTCGCCACGTGAGTGAGCGCTGCGCGGAGCTGAGCGCGCGGGTTGCGCGTGGGTACGCAGTGATTCTGTAGTGCTGCGGCTCGCCTCGGGGGAGCGCTGCGCAGAGCGGTGCGAGAGTGGGTGTCGCGTGTGTTCACTCCGTGTGTGATACAGGTGCGCGAGTATAACGTGAGTTGAGTTGGAGTGCGCGGAGCGGCGTGTGTGTGGGCGTGCGTGCGTTCGCTCCGCGTGGGTTGCAGGCGCGCGATTAGGAAAGGGAAGTATCGTAGTAGAGAGGGGCAGAATACTAATCGGTAATTAACCATGCCCATTACGCGGACCCGCGGTGGAGGGGAATCCGCGGGCGACGGCTCCCACACCATAGGTGAGGAACTTAGCAGCGGTTCGCTTAGCAGCGGGGGGCGATTGATGATGCTAGCCCGGCCGTTAGCATTATCGAGGGAGGGATCCGGGGGCCAACGGCCCCCACAAATTGGTGTCAGAAGGGGTACGGACCCCCGCGTTACCTCACGCTAAAATAAGACTAATATTTACCGGCCGGGGGGCCCCTTCGTGGAAGGCATTCGCCCGCAATCTCTTAGGGGCCAAGGAAATTAATGGATGGACGGACGCGCAGGCAGTACGTCAACTTAATATGAATCTTGATGGGCGGGCAGCCGATTTTGTAGAAGCGTTACCCGCGAGCGCACAGACACAGCTAGAGGAGCTGATGCGCCGACTCGATCAGCGTTTTGGCACGCGTGACGAGGAGGAAGCAAAATCGGCCTTAGAGGCGCGCCGGCGCCAACCTGGCGAAGATCTACGTGATTACGCCGAGGATGTGCGCGAGTTAACAAAGATCGCACGCCCGGGGTACGCAACTGATGTTATTGAGGAACTGGCCGCCGAGAAAATCCAGCGGTACCTGTCTCGCACGGCGTGGTGGCAGCCAGACATGAGCTGCCCACGTCTTCCCTTTAACACCCTTGTCGAGCGCGCACGTAAGTGTGAAAGAATTCACAGCGAACGCGCGCAGCTCCGGGGGCTGGGACGAGAGCGCGCCATTGCGAGCCTGCTCTCGGAAGACGAGGAGGAGGAACAGGAGCTCGCGAGGACGGTAAGGGGCCGGGAAAGAGAGCCACAGAGACCCAGCGAGACGACCCCGGGGTGGGTAGCCGGGTTACAGGCCGGCATGGGAGATATGATAACCCAAGTAGGTGAGAGGGTAAAATAAAAATATGACCAACTGCAATCCTCCGTTGAGACCATCCGATCCGAAATGGGGGACCTAGCGCCACGGTGGAGGGTTACTGGGAGGGTAGCCCGACTAGAGGCGAGGTGGACAGCGGCGTAATGGGGGGGAGGGAGCGGACAGGGACCCGCTACGGAACCGCCCCCCCTCCCCGGGCATGTTATATGTGCGATCGCCGAGGGCATCTAGTGAGGGACTGTCCTCAGGTCGCCCGAGCTAGACAGAGCTAGGTTAAACTAAGGCCCCCTAGAGAGGGACCACCGGGGGTGCAATCGACGTAGCCCCGACACAAACAAGCGTATGAGAATAATGGCGAGCGAGTGATCTCCACACAGGTTCCAGCAACAACGCCCACAGAAACGGTGACTCCTGGCGACTGGCTGCGGGAGCTGGTGGCGGGGATCACGGGGGCCACGTCGCTGGTGGAAGGGGAGGTAAACGGAGTGCGTACCCGAATCCTGCTGGACACGGGGGCGGTGGCCTCGCTCGTGAGCGCAGCGCACTGCAGCGCGATCGGGGTCGACGTGCGTCACCTGCAGGCACCGGACCGCGCGCTGCACACGGCGAGCGGAGCCGGAATGGGGCTGCTGGGGAGAGCCACCCTAGAGGTCCGCATAGGCAGCCAGGTGTGCACGCAGGAGTTCTACGTGTCGAGTGCGTTGTGTCACGAGTGTATCGCAGGCACCGACCTCCTAGAACGGTTGGGACTCAACGTGCAACCCCGCCAGCGATGCGCCACCATGGAGAGCAACGGCGAGCGGATACCGTTCCTGGGACGAGAACCAACGCGCCGCCGCTTTGCACCTGTGGCCGCTATCCTGGCGACGGCAGTCACCATCGGCCCGCTCACCGAGATGCTGGTGCCGGTGGCAACATCCCCCACCGACCCCGCGCTCCGACCATCAGGGGAGGTAATGCTAACTCCTCACCCGGAGTTGGCAAAACGGTATGGGGTTGTGGGATCCGCCACGTTGGTAAACGCAGATGGGGACCGATTGTTTATGCGGATGTTTAACCCCCACAATACCCCAGCGATACTGCGACGGCGCACCCCGATAGCCACAGTACACCCCCTGCACGCACGCCACTCTAACGACTCGGTGTTCGCACTCTGGGCTGAGGACCCCGGTCGTCCTGAGGGTGAGCAGGACCTGGCCTGGCGAGTCGGCCCGACTCCCCGAGCCGAGGTCGTTCCCCTGCTCGACGCGTTACATGTACCATGGGCGGACTTACCTAAGGGAGAGGCCGATCGGCTGCGCGAGTTACTGAGCACCAAATTGACACCGGTGCAGCCCGACCCATCAAACTCCCTGCGTACCGAGTGGGCGCACCCGAACGCGCCCAAATCAAAGAGGCAGTTGGGGACATGCTTCGCGATAACATAATTCAGCCCTCGGCGAGCCCCTGGTCAGCCCCGGTGGTACTAGTAACGAAAAAGGATGGGTCAACCCGGTTCTGCGTCGATTACCGTAAACTAAATGCAGTCACGCTCGGCGATGCCTTCCCCATACCCCGCATCGACGACACCTTCGACAGTCTCGCAGGAGCGCGGTATTTTTCCACCCTCGATCTGGCGTCCGGTTACTGGCAGGTGGAGATGACGGAGGAGGATCGGCCAAAAACAGCATTCACCACCCCGATGGGCCTGTTTGAGTTTCGAGTGTTGCCGTTCGGACTCACTAACGCGCCCGCGACGTTCCAGCGGTTGATGGAGTTGGTGATGCGGGGCTTGCAGTGGGAACAGTGCCTGATTTACTTGGACGATGTGATAGTGTTCAGTAGATCTTTGTCTGAGCATTGGTCCAGGCTTCGAGAGGTGTTCCAGCGACTGCGAGCGGCTCATCTCAAGCTCAAGCCACGTAAGTGTTACATCGCACAACGCGAGGTGGGGTACCTCGGGCATCGCGTCAGCGAGGCAGGCGTGCACACCGATCCGGAGAAGGTACGCGCCGTAGTGGAGTGGCCACGGCCAAGGAATCTGACGGAGATCAGATCATTTTTGGGGCTCGCCACCTATTATCGTCGATTTGTAAAGGGATTCAGCGAGATTGCACGCCCCCTCACCCAACTCACCTCCCCTAAGCACCCCTATCAGTGGACGGGGGCCTGCCAGACGGCCTTCACCACTCTCAAAGACCACCTCACCCACGCCCCCACCCTCGCTTTCCCCGATTTTACCACCGATTTTATTTTGGACACCGACGCCTGCAGCAGCGGGCTGGGCGCGGTGTTGTCACAGGTACAGGATGGGACGGAACGAGTCATCGCGTACGCCAGCCGGACCTTGAGTGGGGCCGAGCTGAACTATTGCGTGACCCGCCAAGAGTTGTACGCCGTGATTTTCGCATGCAAACAGTTCCGGCCGTATTTGTACGGCAGGAGATGTCGCGTACGCACTGACCATTATGCTCTGCAGTTTCTTCTTACATTCAAGGAGCCGCGGGGGCAGATGGCCCGGTGGTTGGCGCAGTTGCAGGAGTACAACCTGCAAATCGAGTATCGGGCTGGCCGGACGCATGCAAACGCGGACGCCTTGTCGAGGCGACCCACGGTGTACGCCGAGACGAGGGCGGAGGAGGCCTGCCCGTGTTTCACGGGGGGACGCTGCCGGCAGGCAACGGACCCCCGAGAGGCCGCGGCCACTGACCCCCCCCAGCGAGAGAGAGTGCAGTGTGCGCCACAGAGACCCTCACAGGTGGCACTGAGGATCCCGTCGACCGCCCGGCAAGCGCGGGACCCGCGGCTCGGGACCCGATCGGACGGATCCAGGAGGACGTCGGCTGCGCCTTCCCGGGCCTAAACGACGAGCAGCTGAGACAGACCCAGCAGCGAGATCCGGATCTGGCGGCAGTGGAGGCGGCACTGCGAGAGAAGAAGAGCGCCCTACCAGGACCCTGGAGCGGTTTGTATGCCCGGTTGTGTGTAGAAAACGGGGTGGTGAGGGAACTGGCCGACGCTGGGCAGCCGGGGTGCATCTGCGTTCCCGCCCATGTGCGACCCCAACTACTACGACTGGTACACGACCACCCGCTCGGGGGCCATGATGGGGAACGGCGCACCCGGGAGACTCTGCGTCGCCAGTATCTCTGGCCTAAATTGGCGCAAGATGTGGCCGCCTGGGTGCAGGGCTGCCGGGCCTGTCAGCAGTGTGGGCAAAAGCCGGCGAGGTACCAGGTACCCCTGAGGCCGTTCCGAGTCAGTCGGACGAATCAGTTGGTCGGAATCGACCTGCAGGGGCCCTTTCCACGATCCCACCGGGGCAACCGATATATTCTCGTAGCGGTGGAATACTTCACCCGCTACCCCGTGGCGGTGGCTATCCCGGATAAAACAGCCCTCGTAGTGGCCCGGGCCTTCGTGGAAAACTACGTACTTAAGTGCGGGATCCCCGAACGAGTCATTACCGACCAGGGTAGTGAATTCGAGGCCGAACTATTTCAGGCGCTGTGCCGAGAGTTCGGGATCCAGAAGGACCGAACCACGGCGTATCACCCCCAGGCGAACGGGATGGTAGAGAGGATGAACCAGACTCTGGCCGGGAAGCTTAAACGCATGGCGGCCGCGAATCAACAGGACTGGGACGAACACCTTCCCTATGCCCTGTTCGCCTACACCACCGCCGTTCACACCTCTACAGGACAGACCCCGTTCCTAATGATGTTTGGTCGCGAGTCTCGCCTGCCCGCAGATCTGCTGTTCGGTGTCCCTCCGCCGCAACGGGAGGAAGGGAGCCACCCCGTGGAGCACTTGCTGGAGACCCTGCGAGGGGCCAGGGGCCGAGCCTACCCGCACGGAGAGGCCGCGCACCAGCGGCAAGAGCAGGGCGCCCGACCCCGTATGGAGCCCCCCTTCTACACTGCGGGCTCCGAGGTGTGGCTGTACACTCCCCGCGTCGGTGCCGGACAGGTGGGGAAGCTGACCACCTACTGGCGAGGACCCTGGATTGTGAGACGGCAGATCTCACCATGGACGGTGCTGATTCAGGGAGGAGAGAGGGGCCGGGAGATGGTGGTCAACATCCGCCGACTGAAGCCGTGGCGAGCAGCCCCCGAGGGGGGAGCCCCGCCGTCCAAGTACCCCGAAACCCCGGGGTCCCCCCACCCCCCGTGCCCGGGGGCCTCGCGCAGTATATGGGCCCCACGGAGCCCCGGGCTCCGAGGGGCCCCGGGCGGGGCCGGGGGCGACGAGGACGGCGACCCTTAAACCCCACCGCCTCTGAGTTTGTTCCCCAGCCCGCAGGTGCCAGAGGCCGAGGGGAGCCGTTGGAATGGAGGAGGAGACCACCGCCGGAGCCCCAGGAGACGGAGCCGCCACCCCGAGGCCAGCCACAAGGGCCGGGCGAATCCCGCGGACCCCGCGGCGATACCTCGTGGGGGCAACCCAGGCGAGGTGCTCCAGTCAACCCGGGACGGGGACTGGCACCCCGGGGGGCTATGTGGTGCCACAACGACGGGGCCGCTCTGCCGAGCCAGGGAGCCGCCCGGCTTCCCCCACCGCACTGCCCCCCATCACCCGCCCCACATAAGCACACACCCGCACGCATTCCCCCCCCCCCCATAGAGCTGGAAGGGAAGGTTACCTGATCGACCGGTTTTTATCCGAGAGACCCTTATCGGGATTAATTCTCACGGTTTCCGGCGATCAGGGAATTGGATGACCCCCCCCGTGCTACGTGGCACCGCGGCGCTGCGGCCGGCCTTAATATGGTGTGGTCGCGGCGTGGGGCATTCGGCCACCGCGGTTGAGGCGCATTTCCCCCCACACACACTCCCACGGGTCGACGGGGCAAGCAGGGGAGGCACGGGACAGCATGAATAGCGGGGTCACAGGGGCTGAGGGTTGGGATAATTGCGCTTGAGCGCGCAGGCCCCATTGTTAGGAAGGGTAAGGGAGTAATTAGGATGTACGCCGCCAACGTCGCGCACTGATTAGCATATCAACAGCGCCCGGGAACCGCCGTGCGCGGGCTTGGGGTGCACGAGCCCATTGTTCAGCGCAGCATCCCCTTTGAGGTAGGGAGGATAAATAGAGGAGCGGAGAGGGGAAATCGCCCTTCTCTCCAGGCCAGCGGACCAGCAGGAGTTCCAGCCAGCGACCCGGACGTCCGTGCGACGCATCGAGGTACGCTGTTAGCGCAGAGAGCAGCGAACCTCCGCGGGCACCAAACAGTGAGTGGGGAGGTGAAGTAGGGTATCGTAAGCCGATAAATAGGGAATAGGTACAGGTTTAGTGGAATAGGCCAGCCTCGTCGACTCACTGATTCAACATCAATTCGCAGGTGGCATATAATAAATCATTAATAGCGAAGCGTGGTCTCGCGTGATCTTGTCGTGCAGTGTGAGCGTGTGGGTGCGCTGTGTGCACAGTGGTTCGCCACGTGAGTGAGCGCTGCGCGGAGCTGAGCGCGCGGGTTGCGCGTGGGTACGCAGTGATACTGTGGTGCTGCGGCTCGCCTCGGGGGAGCGCTGCGCAGAGCGGTGCGAGAGTGGGTGTCGCGTGTGTTCACTCCGTGTGTGATACAGGTGCGCGAGTATAACGTGAGTTGAGTTGGAGTGCGCGGAGCGGCGTGTGTGTGGGCGTGCGTGCGTTCGCTCCGTGTGGGTTGCAGGCGCGCGATTAGGAAAGGGAAGTATCGTAGTAGAGAGGGGCAGAATACTAATCGGTAATTAACCATGCCCATTACGCGGACCCGCGGTGGAGGGGAATCCTCGGGCGACGGCTCCCACACCATGGGTGAGGAACTTAGCAGCGGTTCGCTTAGCAGGGGGGCGATTGATGATGCTAGCCCGGCCGTTAGCATTATCGAGGGAGGGATCTCGGGGGCTAGCGACCCCCACATCTCCCCCGTCTCTCTCCCCCCCGTGTCTCCCTCCCCGTGTCTCCCCCGTCTCTCTCCCCGTGTCTCCCCGTGTCTCCCCCCCCCGTGTCTCCCTCACCGTGTCTCTCCCGTCTCTCTCCCCCCCCCCCCCGTGCCCCCGTGTCTCCCTCCCCGTCTCTCTCCCCGTGTCTCCCTCCCCGTCTCTCTCCCCGTGTCTCCCCCCCCCCCCGTGTCTCCCCCCCCCCCGTGTCTCCCTCCCGTCTCTCTCCCCGTGTCTCCCCCCCCCGGGTCTCCCTCCCCGTGTCTCTCCCCCCCCGTGTCTCCCTCCCACGGCGTCTCCCCCGCCCCCCCCCACGTACCGTGCCAGTAGTTACAAGCCTCCTGTCCCATACACCAGTAGCAGAGGGCAGAGGTCACGGACAGCAACCAGGAGATGGCGCTCTGTGCTTCTGAGTCTGTGTGTCTGTGTCTGTCTGTATCTGTGTGTGTGTCTGTGCGAGATGATCTCCCAAGAGAAATGCTGAGGTAGGGTGGCGTTTGTGCACAGACTGCCCTATATGACATCATAACATCAGTCTGTGCCACTGGATGGGTTCCGCAGGATTGGAAGGATGCCCTGGTGGTCCCCCTCTTTAAGAAGGGAGACCGCACAGACTGTAACAACTACAGGGGCATCTCACTCCTCAGTGTGCCGGGAAAGGTCCTGGCAAGGATTATTCAACATCGCCTTGCTAGGCACGCTGAGGAGAGGCTTGCGGAGCCCCAATGCGGTTTCAAGAAAGGGCGGTCCTGCACAGATGCCATATTTTCTGTCTGTCTGCTACAGCAGAGGTGTAGGGAATTCCAACAAGACCTACATCTCTGCTTCATTGACCTGGTCAAGGCCTATGATACCATCAGCAGGCCTGGGCTCTGGGTTGTTCTTCGTGCTTTCGGAGTCCCTGACCCTCTGCTCAGAATCATTAAGGACCTTCATGATGGTGAGTGGGCCTGGGTAAAACTACGTGACCGGGAGTCGGAGCCATTCGCTGTACACCTTGGGGTGCAACAGGGATGTCCTCTGGCTCCCACATTATTTAAGATTTATTTCGACCATGTAGTTTGTGAAGCCTTCAATAGCTGTACCGGAGGAATTTTCATCTGGTACAGATACAATGGGAGGCTGATCGATGCCCGGGTGCGGTCAAGGGATGGCTCCCTATTGCTCAGCCACGTTATGTATGCCGATGATCTGGTAATTGCTGCTCACTCGGAGGAGTTGGAGGTGCTGCTGCTGAACTTGGAACTTGCCACCATCAGCGCCACCAAAACTAAGCACCTGCCTGGGTATGCTCACGATCATTAAGGACCTTCATGATGGTGAGGAATAACAAAACACTCAAAAACACGGCCCTGCATTTTAAAGCGATACAACAGGCGACCTTGTGAGCGGTGGCCATTTATGACGTCACATCGAGCGATCCTCTTTAGCCCCTCGGCGTGGGCCCACAGATAACAGGGATATCTCTTAGCTATGAAGAAGGCACATTGCCCGAAACGTTGCCTACAATATACTTTTCCTTCTAGGGCTGTGTTATTGACGAACGTATTGAGTTGTGGTTATGTGTGCACCACCGCCAATGCAAAATCGCCAAATAATTAGTTTCATAAATGGAATACGTCATCGACATTTCAACCGCAGCATTCAAACTGCTGCCTGGTTATAGGATACCTTTAAGAGCACCATGTGTGCTAATGCTGTCTAACCAGGGCTTATGCATTGAGTACGATAATACATTTTGATAGTTCATGCTCCTGAAATACTTATTTAGCAAGGCTAATTTCTGCACTGCACTCATAATCTCTGGAGAAAAACAGGAGGTACTATGCATTGTAATTTGTTTTACATTTAAATGCATGAAACATATACGGATGTATGTTGAACTTCTTTCATACTGTATATAAATAAAACTTAGCCACACATTTGAATAATTCATCATTTGTAGGATATTTAGGAGCAAATAATTGCTATGTTATAGATCTATTAAAATTATTTCTCTGGACTTTTGCAGCTGTTCGAGACTAATTTCAGGGTGCTGATTCCAAATCTGATCTCAGATTTGCTCCATCACATCTCATTTTTATGCTATCGGCATACCCCATTTTCATTGATTTTACCCGAAATTAACTCTGTCACTTATGATTGCAAGTTGTTGCGAGTCAGTGACTGCTTTAGTGTTAAAATATGGTGCTGTATTTTTAGGATAGTGTGTTTATAATATAATTTTATGTAGATATCCACATTTATTTAATATTTTTCTTCTGCAGTTTTTATTGAAAATGCAATATATGATATCTCAAAAACCTGATGTGATGGACAAAAACTGATGCCAGATTTGGAATCGGCACCCAAAATTACCTTAAAACCGTTGTTAATACCTAATGCCAGAACACAAGTGTGTTGACCAGTGTTATTGTGTGTGTGTTACGTGTATATTTCAACAGCGTGGTTTGCGTGGGGGGTGAATCCACCGGAACTCCGCCCCTCGCCGCGTGACGTCATGGCGCGAGATGAAGAAACGAAGAGACAGAAATGGCGGACGCGTTGTTGTCTCGCTCTGCGCTGCTGCTGCTGTTGTTGTTGCTGCTGCTGCAGGCGATGGCGATCGCGATGGGCGGTGAGTCGGCGGTTGTCTGCTGGGACGTGCCACCTTATTCGCGAGGCTGCTTTGTTTTTGTGTGTGTTTGTGATAAGTTTGTGATAAGTTGCCAAGTGCACCTAGCCTGGCACGAGCGCTGTTGGTAACGGGGAGCGGTGGCGCACTGGTTAGCGACTGGGGGGGGGAGACAAAGGCGGCCGGGCGTGGTGCTGCTGCTGCTGACTCGCTAACAGCACTTGCCCCAACAGTCTGTGGAATGCTACACGGGGGATCTTTGTGAGTCTATGGGTCTCTGTATGAGTCTATGGGTCTCTGTGTGAGTCTATGGGTCTCTGTGTGAGTCTATGGGTCTCTATGTGAGTCTATGGGTCTCTGTGTGAGTCTACGGGTCTCTGTGTGAGTCTACGGGTCTCTGTGTGAGTCTACGGGTCTCTGTGTGAGTCTACGGGTCTCTGTGTGAGTCTATGGGTCTCTGTGTGAGTCTATGGGTCTCTGTGTGAGTCTATGGGTCTCTGTGTGAGTCTATGGGTCTCTGTGTGAGTCTATGGGTCTTTGTGTGAGTCTATGGGTCTCTGTGTGAGTCTACGGGTTTCTGAGTGAGTTTATGGGTCTCTGTCAGTCTAGGGGTCTCTGTGTGAGTCTACGGGTCTCTGTGTGAGTCTATGCCTCTCTGAGTGAGTTTATGGGTCTCTGTATGAGTCTAGGGGTCTCTGTGTGAGTCTGTGGGTCACTGTGTGAGTCTATGCCTCTCTGAGTGAGTTGATGGGTCTCTGTATGAGTCTAGGGGTCTCTGTGTGAGTCTGTGGGTCACTGTGTGAGTCTATGCCTCTCTGAGTGAGTTTATGGGTCTCTGTATGAGTCTAGGGGTCTCGGTGTGAGTCTGTGGGTCACTGTGTGAGTCTATGCCTCTCTGAGTGAGTTGATGGGTCTCTGTATGAGTCTAGGGGTCTCTGTGTGAGTCTGTGGGTCACTGTGTGAGTCTATGCCTCTCTGAGTGAGTTTATGGGTCTCTGTATGAGTCTAGGGGTCTCGGTGTGAGTCTGTGGGTCACTGTGTGAGTCTATGCCTCTCTGAGTGAGTTTATGGGTCTCTGTATGAGTCGCGGGGTCTCTGTGTGAGTCTGTGGGTCACTGTGTGAGTCTATGCCTCTCTGAGTGAGTTTATGGGTCTCTGTATGAGTCTAGGGGTCTCTGTGTGAGTCTGTGGGTCACTGTGTGAGTCTATGCCTCTCTGAGTGAGTTTATGGGTCTCTGTGTGAGTCTAGGGGTCTCTGTGTGAGTCTGTGGGTCACTGTGTGAGTCTATGCCTCTCTGAGTAAGCCTGTGTGGGTAAATCTACGTGTTTGGGGCACTAACAGAGAAACACAAATACAATTACGTGACTATTGAAGACATTACTTCACAACCGTGTCACCCCCCCCCCCTCTTGGCAGCCGTCTCGTGGATAGAGAAAGCGGAGGGGGAGACGGTGGTGCTGGGCTGCACCTGGACGGTCGATCCGACGGCCACTGAGCAGCTGGACGTGGAGTGGTTCCTGCAGACGCCCACTACCAACATCTACGTGAGGAAGAGAGATACAGAGAGCCCGTCGCACACGCAGAGACGCCTGTAGGCTCCCACGCATTAATACTGAGCCCTAAGGATCGTATAGGAGCCTCAGTCTGGCTCCCTGAGGCTCCCTCATTAACACTGAGCCCTATGGGAGTCTTAGTCTGGCTCTGTAAGTCTCAGTGATTAACACTGAACCCTATAGGAGACTCAGTCTGGCTCATTGAGGCTCTCTCATTAACACTGAGCTATAGGAGCCTCAGTCTACTATACACTACACTATACACTACACTATACACTACACTATACACTACACTATACACTACACTATACACTACACTACACACTACACTTTACACTACACTATACACTACACTATACACTACAAGTCCACAGGCCAGAGGTCGCTAACGGGTTTTATTCCTTACCCGTACCCGGCCGCACCAGGGTCGCAAATGGGTGCCCGTACCCGTACCTGGCCTGGTCCGGGTACCCGTACCCTACCCGAAATGAGTGACACACGGTTACTCACCAGTGACTCACGGCCTACCCGTACCCGGCCGCACCAGGGTCGCAAACGGGTACCCGTACCCGGCCAGGTACGGGTAGCCGGGTATCGGGTAGGGTACGGGTATCGGGTACCCGGTTGCGACCTCTACCACAGGCTCCTACGCAGCCGCCCGTAGGTTCATACGTAGCCTCCAGCAGACTCCAACACAGACACCTGTAGGATCCTACGCAGAAGTCGCCCGCAGTCTCGTACAGAATCTGTATCTGCACTGCAGGAGGAATCCGATCAGCTGTAAAGCTCTTTGTCCACAGATGTCCAGTAGAGGCACGGGGGGGGGGGGGGTCAGAACGTTCCAACAACAAACGGCTACAAGAACACGATAGGAGTGCAAAGTATAGGAAAACAAATGTCACTTAAACAGTCTAAAAATCAATAGAAGTGTAAACCTGGTAAAGCCCACTCATCTCTGAGCTTCTTTATTCAGAAGCGACCTGGCACACACGATTGCCCATCAAGGTGGCTTATCATCATCACGTGCACAGACGGCCTGGCCTGGCACAACACACCCTGGCAATGTGTCACCGCCGCTCAGTGACGAATGCTGGCTGCTGCTGCTGTGGTGTCGGTTTGTGTAGTGCTGCGTGCATCTGTCAGTAATCTCAGTCGATCAACCCTCTGCAGAGGTCGCAAACGGGTTTTGATTCCTTACCCGTACCCGGCCGCACCAGGGTGGCAATCGGCTACCCGTACGCTACCCGATACCCGGCTACCCGTACCCGGCCGGGTATCGGGTAGGGTACGGGTATCGGGTACCCGATTGCGACCTCTGGGATGAAGCCATGTTGCAGGCGCGGGTGGGTTGATTCTAGGAACTTGAATTGTGAGAAGAGACAAGACGTTGGGAAATGAGCGACAAACGGTGACTCACCAGTGACTCACGGCCTACCCGTACCCGTACCCGGTGCACCAGGGTCACAAACGGGTACCCGTTGCCATACCCGGCCGGGTAGCCGGGTACGAGTATCGGGTACCCGGTTGCGACCTCTGACCCTCTGGCTCTGCCCCGTGACCTGCCAGTGGACAACACCACTGACGATAATAACGAACCGCTGCTGGCCCACGCCTAGGTTCTCTCGGCCTGAAACGAGTACCCGCTGCGGTTGCCTAGCGAACGTCGTCGCTGGGGGTGCCGGGCACCACCCCACCACCCACGTGACGTTGCCTTCATAGGCGTCGTGGGAAGCAGAAGCGTCGATAGCGCTCCGTCGCGCTACGAACCTGGAGACCCGAGTTCGATTCCCACTCGTGGCCCAACACCGAACGTGGTCCCTGGGCCTTCCCTAGGTCAACTCGGCCTAAAATGCGGTTGCGTAGCGAACGTCTCCACCGTAGCCGGCCTCCGCTGCGGCGAGCGCTCTGCCCGGCAGCGCGCTGTTTAGCTGGCGGTGGCGGCGGTGGTGGTGGCGGTGGCGGTGGTGGTGGTGGCGGTGGTGGCGGCGGTGGTGGCGGTGGTGGTGGGGCGGTGGTGGGTGGTGGTGGTGGCGGTGGTGGCGGTGGTGGGTGGCGGTGGTGGTGGCGGTGGTGGCGGTGTGGTGGCGGTGGTGGCGGGGTGGTGGCGGTGGTGGTGGTGGTGGTGGTGTCGGCGGTGGTGGCGCGGCGGCGGTGGCGGCGGCGGTGGTGGTGGTGGTGGCGGTGGTGGCGGTGATGGTGGCGGCGGTGGTGGTGGCGGCGGCGGTGGCGGTGGTGGTGGTGGCGGTGATGGTGGTGGCGGTGGCGGTGGTGGCGGCGGCGGCGGTGGTGGTGGTGGCGGTGGTGGCGGTGGCGGCGGTGGTGGTGGTGGTGGTGGCGGCGGTGGTGGTGGTGGTGGCGGCGGCGGCGGCGGATACCTTTTTGTCCCCCCTATCCTCAGTTGGCCACGTTCGTCGGGGACGAGGAGCACATCTACCCGGACTTCGCGTCCCGCGTGCGCTTCGCGCGCAACGTGACGCAGCGGGACGCGTCGCTGCAGATCGCCGCGCTGCAGGGGAACGACGGGGGAGTCTACACGTGCAGAGTGAAGTTTGGCGCTTTCATCCAGCAGGTGCCCATCAGGCTCGTCGTGCTGGGTAACGAACGCACGCACGCACGCGCGCGCATGTAGACACACGTACACACACGTACACGCACGCACGCACGCGCATGTAGACACACGTACACACACGCACGTACACGCACATACACGCACGCACGTACACGCACGCATGTAGACACACGTACACGCAGCCCCAGTAGCTTCCCGTCACGTGGCCAACCGCCCCAAACCAAGCGCAACAGAGAACACTTGAAGCTGTTGTGAGCCCTTGCCAGAGGTCGAAATCGGGTACCCGATACCCGTACCCTACCCGGCCGGGTACGGGTAGCCGGGTATCGGGTAGGGTACGGGTAGCCGTTTGCGACCCTGGTGCGGCCGGGTACGGGTAAGGAATCAAAACCCGTTTGCGACCTCTGCCCCTTGCTCCCCCCCCACTCTCCCAGCTGGTGCAGTGAAGGCGAGCCAGCCCAGCTGCGTGGTGAACGGTTCGGTGCTGCAGGGCAAGGAGCTGTCTCTGCGGTGCCTGTCCACAGAGGGGACGTCGCCCATCAGCTACGAGTGGAAGAAGGCTGGCGGAGAGGAACCATTACCCTCCGTGCTGGGTGGGTGCCACCTCTACCAGTGCGAGCAACGTGACGACGACGATGTGATGTGTGGTGTGTGTGAGGTGTGTGGTGTGTGTGGTGTGTGTGTGGTGTGTGTGTGGTGTGTGGTAGTGTGTGGTGTGTGTGTGGTGTGTGTGTGGTGTGTGTGTGGTGTGTGTGTGTGGTGTGTGTGTGGTGTGTGTGTGTGTGTGTGTGTGTGTGGTGTGTGTGTGTGTGTGTGTGTGTGGTGTGTGTGTGGTGTGTGTGCAGTGTATGGTGTGGTGTGTGGTGTGTGTGCAGTGTGTGGTGTGTGTGTGGTGTGTGTGTGTGTGTGTGTGTGTGTGTGTGTGTGTGTGTGTGTGGTGTGTGTGTGTGTGTGTGTGTGGTGTGTGTGTGTGGTGTGTGTGTGTGTGTGTGTGGTGTGTGTGTGTGTGTGTGGTGTGTGTGTGGTGTGTGTGGTGTGTGTGTGTGTGTGTGTGTGTGTGGTGTGTGTGTGGTGTGTGTGTGTGTGTGGTGTGTGTGTGTGTGTGTGGTGTGTGTGTGGTGTGTGTGTGGTGTGTGTGTGTGGTGTGTGTGTGGTGTGTGTGTGGTGTGTGTGGTGTGTGTGTGTGTGTGTGGTGTGTGTGTGTGTGTGTGTGGTGTGTGTGTGTGTGTGTGGTGTGTGTGTGTGGTGTGTGTGTGTGTGTGTGGTGTGTGTGTGTGTGTGTGTGTGTGGTGTGTGTGTGTGGTGTGTGTGTGGTGTGTGTGTGTGTGTGTGTGTGTGTGTGTGTGGTGTGTGTGTGTGTGTGTGTGTGTGTGGTGTGTGTGTGTGTGGTGTGTGTGTGGTGTGTGTGTGGTGTGTGTGTGGTGTGTGTGTGGTGTGTGTGGTGGTGTGTGTGGTGTGTGTGTGGTGTGTGTGTGGTGTGTGTGGTGTGTGTGTGGTGTGTGTGGTGTGTGTGTGGTGTGTGTGTGGTGTGTGTGGTGTGTGTGGTGTGTGTGTGGTGTGTGTGTGTGGTGGTGTGTGTGGGTGTGTGTGTGATGGTGTGTGTGTGTGTGTGGGTGTGTGTGTGTGGTGTGTGTGTGTGGTGTGTGTGTGGTGTGTGCGTGCGTGTGTGTGTGTGGTGTGTGTGTGGTGTGATGTGTGGTCTGTGTGTGGTGTGTGTGTGGTGTGATGCGTGGTGTGTGCGTAGTGCAGTGACGCTGGCGTGCGTGTGATACGTGGTGTGCCGCGTGCAGCGAGCAGTAACGCCGGGCGCCGTGCCGGGCGCCGTGACGGGCGCCGTGACGGGCGCCGTGCCGGGCGTGTCTCTCGTCGTCACCGTAATCGGCTTCTTCGTCTGGTGCCGGCTGCGCAAGCCGGTGTGCAACCGAGACTATCGCAACGACAGCTGGTGAGGTCCCACCCGCTCCCTCGCCCACTCGCCCGGCCGCCCGCTCACCTGCTCATTCGCCCACTCACCCACTGACCCACTCACCCACTGACCCACTCACCCACTGACCCACTCACCCACTGACCCACTCACCCACTCACCCACTGACCCACTCACCCACTCAACTCACCCACTCACCCACTGACCCACTCACCCACTGACCCACTCACCCACTGAGCCGCTCGCCCACTGACCCACTGACCCACTGACCCACTCACCCACTGACCCACTCACCCACTGACCCACTCACCCACTCACCACTCACCCACTGACCCACTCACCCACTGACCCACTCACCCACTGACCCACTGACCCACTCACCCACTGACCCACTCACCCACTCACCCACTGACCCACTCACCCACTGAGCCACTCACCCACTGAGCCGCTCGCCCACTGACCCACTGACCCACTCACCCACTGACCCACTGACCCACTCACCACTGACCACTCACCCACTGACCCACTCACCCACTGACCCACTCACCCACTGACCCACTCACCCACTAAGCCACTCACCCACTCACCCACTGACCCACTCACCCACTGACCCACTCACCCACTGACCCACTCACCCACTCCACCCCGACCCACTCACCCACTGACCCACTCACCCCTGACCACTCACCCACTGACCCACTGACCCACTCACCCACTACCCACTGACCCACTCCCCACTGACCCACTCACCCACTGACCCACTCACCCACTGACCCACTCACCCACTCACCCACTGACCACTCACCCACTGACCCACTCACCCACTGACCACTGACCCACTCACCCACTGACCCAACTCACCCACTGACCCACTCACCCACTCAGCCACTGGCCCACTCACCCACTCACCCACTCACCTACACCCACTCAGCCACTGGCCCACTCACCCATTGAGCCGCTCGCCCACTCACCCACTGACCCACTCACCCACAGGCCCCCACTCACCCACTGACCCACTCACCCACAGGCCCCGCTCGCCCACTGACCCACTCACCCCACGGCCGCTCGCCCACACCCACTGGCACAGCACCCGCGTTGTTGCAAATCGGACAGTGACAGCCTCCTGTGTTGCGAGCGTGAACTCGTACCCCGTGACCTTACTGGACCTCTGTGAAAGAGAGCTTCATAGCTCATCGGATTCCTTTCCTCCTCCAGCCTGAATACAGACTCTTGATTCTGAGCATACGTGACTTTTAACAGATGGACGTTTGTCTGATTCCCTCCCTCCCCGTGCCCTCCCTCACCACCCTCCCCTCCTCCCTCCCTCGCCTCGCTCCCCTCCCTCCCTCACCTCGCTCCCTCCCTCACCTCGCTCCCTGCCTCACCTCGCTCCCTCCCTCACCTCCCTCCCTCACCTCCCTCCCTCCCCTCACCTCCCTCCCTCCCTCCCTCACCTCCCTCACCACCCTCCCTCCCTCACCTCCCTCCCTCACCTCCCTCACCTCCCTCCCGTGCCCCCTCCCCCCTCCCTCCCTCGCCTCCCTCCCTCACCTCCCTCACCTCCCTCCCTCTCTCGCCTCCCGCAGCAGGATGGACGACTGCCCCCCGTGTCGATGAGCCGCCCGCAACCCACGTCCACGGCCCACGACCCGCCCAGCACGGTCGACACGCTCAGAAAACGGCACCACGTTCCTGCTGTAGCAGACTTGTTCACCTCCTGACGTGTAGCTTCCACCTATAACAGGCGCGTTATGACGTTGCAGCTTCCACGCTATAACAGGCGCGTTATGACGGTGCAGTTCCACGCTGTAACGGGCGCGTTTATGACGGTGCAGCTCCCATGCTGTAACGGCAGGTCACCGGCCTTGCCTCGGAATGACGCCATCGCCTTGGCCAACAAGGTTTGTTTTCTTTTCATATAGAGTGTTGTGTTTTTTCTTCTTGTTCTTTCGGTAAAGTCGCGTAGAAGGGAAGTAATAAAAGAATAAAAGTTCATCTTTTTTATTTTATTATTCCCCTTCTGCCGTGACTTTACCGAATCAAGAAGATGAATAAGAATAAAACATTTTTGAAAGGATAATAAAACATTTTTATTATTTCCCTTCTACGTGACTTTACCGAACCAAGAAGATGAATCCCTGCAGTCCACGAAAGCTTTAAATCGAAATGTTATGGTTTTTCTTCTTTCTTTCGGTAAAGTCACGTAGAAGGAAGTAATAAAATAATAAAAATAAAACATAATAAAATAATTCTCACGACGTTTCGGCCACAACGCAAGCAGCCGTCCTCAGGTGAAGACCAGGTCTGTCGACATTCAGACAGCTGTCTGAATGCCTTCCCGACAGACCTGTTCTTCACCTGAGGACGGCTGCTTGCGTTGTGGCCGAAACGTCGTGAGAATTATTTTATTATGTTTTATTTTTAATATTTATTATTTCCCTTCTACGTGACTTTACCGAAAGAACCAAGAAGATGAATCCCTGCAGTCACGAAAGCTTTAAATCGAAAAGGTTTAAGGTAATTTTGGGGTGCTGATTCCAAATCTGGCATCAGTTTTTGTCTATCACGTGAGGTTTTTGAGATATCAAATATTGCATTTTCAATAAAAACTGCGGAAGAAAAATATTAAATAAATGTGGATATCTACATAAAATGATATTATAAACACACTATCCTAAAAATACAGCACCATATTTTAACACTAAAGCAGTCACTGACTCGCAACAACTTGCAATCATAAGTGACAGAGTTAACTTCGGGTAAAATCAATGAAAATGGAGTATGCCGATAGCATAAAATGAGATGTGATGGAGCAAATCTGAGATCAGATTTGGAATCAGCCCCCTGAAATTAGTCTAGAACAGCTGCAAAAGTCCAGCCAGAAAACAATGTTTTGTTGTTGACCAGTGTTACTTAACCAAGCCATGGCTGCTTGAGATATATGCTGCAAATACGTAAATACGGACGATCAAATTGGCCACCCCCAAAAACAAATTAGAATGTACACCGTAACCCAAGCTATCAAACCATGGGTTGCTGTATCATTTGATATTTCTAGAATTTAGGAGACGCAGATTCCGAATCTCAGGAAGAGTTTATGGTGCATATGCCATTGCTTTGAGGTCCAATTGATATTGTTGGTTTGTTTAAAAATTGTCGATTGACTTTTCCCCCTTTCAAGACAAATTCTGCACCACGCGATCAGACGGTCAACCCACGCGAAGACAAACATAATGTTGCAGCTGTAAGTAGCAAATACAGACGGTTACGAGCGACGAAAACCACTTCGGTTAACCGTCATAATTCTAAACAGTCGTAATGTTTATTTGTAAAAAAAAGTAAGAAACTTTTTTTTCGTAAAATAAAACTCTAAACTAGTGGGTCACTAGCAACAAGCAGGCCACGTGACCTCGTGCAAATTTAATTTGTGTTTGCACTGTGGGACAAACCAAATACTCACAAGAAATTGTTCACGTAAATAAAATATTTTACAAAAACAACTATTTGAACAAACCCCCGTGGCCAAAACTTTGACATTATTTCACATGTCTCCAACCAGCACAGACTTGTTTGCACTGTAGCACCCATCCAAATAAACCCTGAAATGCAAAAACATCTTTACAAATTACTTTTTTAAAATCCTTTATATTAAGTTTACTTGCTTGCTTGCTTAGACCGTGCAAATCTTTCGGACGTTTTTTTAACCCACTTCCCGTGATCCAATCGAGCTGACATTTTCACACAGACTCGTGGCGTGACAATTAATTTTCGTGAAATTTTTTCCAAAATTTTACACTGTTTAGGGAAATTTTTAAATATTTATTACCAATTGCTTAATGCTGGCAGACAATCATCTGACCCATAGGTGGCAGCCATCTCAAGCCAGAGGACGAGAGGACTCTAGCCGCCACGCATATAAAGGATTTAGAGTGGAAAAACTTTGTTTTTACGGGTTAATGTTTTTTCAAACTTTAACGATCACAGCAGAGATTTTCAAAAATGTTCAAGCCATTTTCTCCAATGTTGATAATAGCCAATGTATTCATGCTAAATGCTACACATTATTACTCTTTTGCAAGCAGAACGATACACAACCCAATACAGCTTGTTGTCAACGTACAATTGCATTGGCGATTATTGCTCACGAAGCGCTGTTGAGGACACACATGTAAATGCGTCGGTTACGTAACATCAGCAGTGATGAATGGAAACGTGATGAATGGAAACGCGATGACGGTGACGACGATGGGAATCTACCGATCGTATCAACGATTACAATCCGGACGGCGAGGATGATGATGATGATGATCATGGATCAATGATCCTCACCGTCCCCGGGGCAAAACCTGGGCTGGACACGGCAGCTGCCGGAGTGTCGGGCAGTCCTGCCCATGGGGGTCAGTGGGGGGCAACTCTTGTTCACACCGAGGCAAAAGTCACTGACACATCAGAGCCCATCCACCAGCTCATTCCAGGCAGGCAGTGACATCGCATTCTTAGCGAAGGGTCCCCTCGTTGAAGCTCGCTCCGTCGCTCCTTGAATTGAGGCTTGGGGGGGAGCTTGGACGAGTGGCGAGATGAGGGACAAGAGACCTTAGGGAGTGGTCCACACCATTGTGGCTCCTCCAATAGAAAAACAATGTCCGCTGGTTCAACCGTGACGTGTCAGAGTTCACAACTGTTGACACTTGTACATGTGCCAGAGGTCGCAAGCGGGTTTTGATTCCTTAACAGAAATCAAAGTGTCACCATTGTCAAATACACACTTGACGGTTCTCATCGCAATCGAAGGACCTCGAGGGTGGAAATTACACATTTATTGGCAGGCACCGGTCTCTGCATAGGATGCCTATTCTATTTAGGATGTATAGCAAGGTTGGCTACGTACTGTGCAAAAGAAGTTCAATATACACACGTGAGGATTACAATAATCATAAGAATAACGTGAATAATTTTGTCCGGAATAGCCTCCTTGAGTCTCGAGATATTTGTGTTGAGAATACTGCATTGGGATGCTGCGATGACATTAACAAGTGCCTGGAGAAGCTTCCTGACCCTCACGTTTCACGGTCGTCCCTTCTTCACACTTCACTGTCACTCCCGGCCACGTGGCGAAGTCGTCGTAGTCCTCCTGTTCTTGTTTTATGAGAGATGATGGGCTCATGGCAGCTGAACTTTGACCTTCACGAGTCGATTTCACACTCTCCTTGTGGATCTTCTCATGCATCGTTCGTCTTCCTGACGAAATAAAACCCTTCCCACACTCTGTGCACGTGAAGGGCTTCTCACCCGTGTGTGTTCTCTTGTGAATTTGAAGGTAGTTTGAAGAGGCAAATGCCTTCCAACACACAGTGCACTTGAAGGGCTTCTCACCTGTGTGCGTTCTCTTGTGAACTAGAAGATAGTTTGAACGGGCAAATGCCTTCCCACACACGGTGCACGTGAATGGCTTCTCCCCTGTGTGTGTTCTCTGATGATATTGAAGAGTTTGTAAGAGAGCAAATGCCTTCCCACACACAGTGCACATGAATGGCTTCTCCCCTGTGTGTGTTCTCTGATGATATTGAAGAGTTTGTAAGAGAGCAAATGCCTTCCCACATGCAGTGCACATGAATGGCTTCTCCCCTGTGTGTGTTCTCTGATGAATTTTAAGATTTTGTGAGGAAGAAAATGCCTTCACACACACGGTGCACTTGAATGGCTTTTCGCCCGTGTGAGTTCTCAGGTGCTGATTCATGTTTCCAGTGCGATCCGTGGTGTACGGACACCGCTCGCATTCGTGCCTTTAGCGCTGGGCTCTGTCCAGGGTTTCTTCTCCATGCGACTGATTCTGCAGACATATTACATGTTACACACAACGCACACACACACACGACAGAGACAAGGATCCCCGTGTAGCCTTAATAGACTGTTGGGGCAAGTGCTGTTCGCGAGTAGCAGCACCTATGAAGGCACGAGAGGGTGGTGGCCAGCGCCACACCTTTGTCTCTTTAGTGGCAATGCTTACAGATCACACCAGCTACTAATTTTAGTCTAAGTCGACCTAGGGGAGGCCCAGGAACGGTTCACATAATCGTCACCAGTGTTGGCCATGTGGTGCGGGAATCGAACGGTCCACGGAGTTGGTGGCAGAGTGCGTCAACCGCTGTGCCACCGATCCCCCACGTGACACTCGCACGCAAGCGGAGACGCAGTGATGCACTCACGCTCTACAGAGGGTACAGCAGACAATCAACAGCAGAGGTCGCAACCGGGTACCCGATACCCGTACCCTACCCAATACCCGGCTACCCGTACCGGGGGGTACGGGTAGGCCGTGAGTCACTGGTGAGTCACCGTTTGTCACTCATTTCCCAACGTCTTGTCTCTTTCTCACAATTCAAGTTCCTAGAATCAACCCACCCGCGCCTGCAACATGGCTTCATCCCAGAGGTCGCAATCAGGTACCCGTACCCGAACCCGTACCCCGGGTACGGGTAGCCGGGTAGTGGGTAGGGTACCCGTTTGCGACCCTGGTGCGGCCGGGTACGGATACGGGTAGACCGTGAGTCACTGGTGAGTAACCGTTTGTCACTCATTTCGGGTACGGTACAGGTACGGGTAGGGAACGGGTACCCGTACCCAGCCGGGTACGGGTACCCATTTGCGACCCTGGTGCGGCCGGGTACGGGTACGGGGGGTAAGGAATGAAAACCCGTTAGCGACGTCTGCCCCACGGGGGGTGCTCTGCAGCTGCGAGAGCGCGTGACGTGGTGCCTCAAAGTGGCGCTGCGCTACGAACCCCCG